>NC_056443.1:16092499-16282499 GCF_018296145.1 Oncorhynchus tshawytscha
ATCTCTGTCTGCCTCTGGCTGTCTGTCTGTCTGTCTGTGTCTGTTTTTCTGTCTCTCTCTGTCTGCCCCGCCCGTCCGTCCGTCCGTCTGTCTGTCCGTCTGTCTGTCTGTCTGTCTGTCTGTCTGTCTGTCTGTCTGTCTGTCTTTATGTCTCTGTCTGTCTCTCTCTGTCTGTGTTTTTCTGTCTGTGTTTTTCTCTCTCTGTCTGTCTCTCTGTCTATCTTTGTCTGCCTCTGGCTGTCTGTGTGTCTGTGTGTCTGTCTGTCTGTCTTTATGTCTCTGTCTGTCTCTCTCTGTCTGTGTTTTTCTGTCTGTGTTTTTCTCTCTCTGTCTGTCTCTCTGTCTATCTTTGTCTGCCTCTGGCTGTCTGTGTGTCTGTCTGTGTGTCTGTCTGTCTGTCTGTCTGTCTGTCTGAGGCTGTCTGTCTGTCTTTATGTCTCTGTCTATCTCTCTCTGTCTGTGTTTTTCTGTCTGTGTTTTTCTCTCTCTGTCTATCTCTGTCTGTCTGTCTGTCTGTCTGTCTTTCTGTCCGTCCGTCTCTATCTTTCTGTCTGTCTGTCTTTATGTCTCTGTCTGTCTCTCTCTGTCTGTGTTTTTCTCTCTGTGTCTATCTGTCTGTCTGTCTGTCTGTCTGGCCGTCCGTCCGTCTCTGTGTGTCTGTCTGTCTGTCTTTATGTCTCTGTCTGTCTCTCTCTGTCTGTGTTTTTCTCTCTCTGTCTATCTCTGTCTATCTGTCTGTCTGTCTGTTTGTCTCTGTGTCTGTGTCTGTGTCTGTGTCTCTGTCTGTCTCTCTCTGTATGTCTCTCACTGTCTGTCTGTCTGTCTGTCTGTCGGTCTGTCCGTATGTCTCTGTCTCTGTCTGTCTGTCTGTCCGTGTGTCTCTGTCTGGCTCTGTCTGTCTGTCTGTCTGTCTGTCTCTGTCTTTCTGTGTTTTTCTCTCTCTCTCTCTGTCCCTCTGTCTATCTCTGTCTGCCTCTGGCTGTCTGTCTGTCTGTCTGTGTCTGTTTTTCTGTCTCTCTCTGTCTGCCCGTCCGTCCGTCTGTCTGTCTGTCTGTCTGTCTTTATGTCTTTATGTCTCTGTCTGTCTCTCTCTGTCTGTGTTTTTCTGTCTGTGTTTTTCTCTCTCTGTCTGTCTCTCTGTCTATCTTTGTCTGCCTCTGGCTGTCTGTGTGTCTGTGTGTCTGTGTGTCTGTCTGTCTGTCTGTCTGTCTCTCTCTGTCTGTGTTTTTCTCTCTCTGTCTATCTCTGTCTATCTGTCTGTCTGTCTGTTTGTCTCTGTGTCTGTGTCTGTGTCTCTGTCTGTCTGTCTCTCTCTGTATGTCTCTCCACTGTCTGTCTGTCTGTCGGTCTGTCCGTATGTCTCTGTCTCTGTCTGTCGGTCTGTCCGTATGTCTCTGTCTCTGTCTGTCTGTCTGTCCGTGTGTCTCTGTCTGGCTCTGTCTGTCTGTCTGTCTGTCTGTCTGTCTCTGTCTTTCTGTGTTTTTCTCTCTCTCTGTCTGTCCCTCTGTCTATCTCTGTCTGTCTCTGTCTTTCTGTGTTTTTCTCTCTCTCTGTCTGTCCCTCTGTCTATCTCTGTCTGCCTCTGGCTGTCTGTCTGTCTGTCTGTGTCTGTTTTTCTGTCTCTCTCTGTCTGCCCGCCCGTCCGTCTGTCTGTCTGTCTTTATGTCTTTATGTCTCTGTCTGTCTCTCTCTGTCTGTGTTTTTCTGTCTGTGTTTTTCTCTCTCTGTCTGTCTCTCTGTCTATCTTTGTCTGCCTCTGGCTGTCTGTGTGTCTGTGTGTCTGTCTGTCTGTCTGTCTTTATGTCTCTGTCTGTCTCTCTCTGTCTGTGTTTTTCTGTCTGTGTTTTTCTCTCTCTGTCTGTCTCTCTGTCTATCTTTGTCTGCCTCTGGCTGTCTGTGTGTCTGTCTGTCTGTCTGTCTGTCTGTCTGTCTGTCTGTCTGTCTGTCTGTCTGTCTGTCTGTCTGTCTGAGGCTGTCTGTCTGTCTTTATGTCTCTGTCTATCTCTCTCTGTCTGTGTTTTTCTGTCTGTGTTTTTCTCTCTCTGTCTGTCTCTCTGTCTATCTCTGTCTGTCTGTCTGTCTGTCTGTCTGTCTTTCTGTCCGTCCGTCTCTATCTGTCTGTCTGTCTGTCTTTATGTCTCGGTCTGTCTCTCTCTGTCTGTGTTTTTCTCTCTGTGTCTATCTGTCTGTCTGTCTGTCTGGCCGTCCGTCCGTCTCTGTGTGTCTGTCTGTCTGTCTGTCTGTATGTATGTATGTATGTATGTATGTATGTATGTATGTATGTATGTATGTATGTATGTATGTATGTATGTATGTATGTATGTATGTATGTATGCCTCTCTGAGTCTGTCTGTCCTTCTCTGTGTCTGTCTCTGTGTCTGTCTGTCTTTCTCTCTCTGTCTATCTCTGTCTATCTGTCTGTCTGTCTGTTTGTCTCTGTGTCTGTGTCTCTGTCTGTCTCTCTCTGTATGTCTCTCACTGTCTGTCTGTCTGTCTGTCGGTCTGTCCATATGTCTCTGTCTCTGTCTGTCTGTCTGTCCGTGTGTCTCTGTCTGTCTCTGTCTTTCTGTGTTTTTCTCTCTCTCTCTCTGTCCCTCTGTCTATCTCTGTCTGCCTCTGGCTGTCTGTCTGTCTGTCTGTGTCTGTTTTTCTGTCTCTCTCTGTCTGCCCGTCCGTCCGTCCGTCTGTCTGTCTGTCTGTCTTTATGTCTTTATGTCTCTGTCTGTCTCTCTCTGTCTGTGTTTTTCTGTCTGTGTTTTTCTCTCTCTGTCTGTCTCTCTGTCTATCTTTGTCTGCCTCTGGCTGTCTGTGTGTCTGTGTGTCTGTCTGTCTGTCTGTCTCTCTCTGTCTGTGTTTTCTCTCTCTGTCTATCTCTGTCTATCTGTCTGTCTGTCTGTTTGTCTCTGTGTCTGTGTCTGTGTCTCTGTCTGTCTGTCTCTCTCTGTATGTCTCTCCACTGTCTGTCTGTCTGTCGGTCTGTCCGTATGTCTCTGTCTCTGTCTGTCGGTCTGTCCGTATGTCTCTGTCTCTGTCTGTCTGTCTGTCCGTGTGTCTCTGTCTGGCTCTGTCTGTCTGTCTGTCTGTCTGTCTGTCTGTCTCTGTCTTTCTGTGTTTTTCTCTCTCTCTGTCTGTCCCTCTGTCTATCTCTGTCTGTCTCTGTCTTTCTGTGTTTTTCTCTCTCTCTGTCTGTCCCTCTGTCTATCTCTGTCTGCCTCTGGCTGTCTGTCTGTCTGTCTGTGTCTGTTTTTCTGTCTCTCTCTGTCTGTCCGTCCGTCCGTCCGTCCGTCCGTCTCTGTCTGTCTGTATGTCTCTGTCTGTCTCTCTCTGTCTGTGTTTTTCTCTCTCTGTCTATCTCTGTCTATCTGTCTGTCTGTCTGTTTGTCTCTGTGTCTGTGTCTGTGTCTCTGTCTGTCTGTCTGTCTCTGTTTCTCTCTGTCTGTCTGTCTGTCTGTCTGTCTGTCTGTCTGTCTGTCTGTCTGTCTGTCTGTCTGTCTGTCTGTCTGTCTGTCTGTCTGTATGTATGTATGTATGTATGTATGTATGTATGTATGTATGTATGTATGTATGTATGTATGTATGTATGTATGCCTCTCTGAGTCTGTCTGTCCTTCTCTGTGTCTGTCTCTGTGTCTGTCTGTCTTTCTCTCTCTGTCTATCTCTGTCTATCTGTCTGTCTGTCTGTTTGTCTCTGTGTCTGTGTCTCTGTCTGTCTCTCTCTGTATGTCTCTCACTGTCTGTCTGTCTGTCTGTCGGTCTGTCCGTATGTCTCTGTCTCTGTCTGTCTGTCTGTCCGTGTGTCTCTGTCTGGCTCTGTCTTTCTGTGTTTTTCTCTCTCTCTGTCTGTCCCTCTGTCTATCTCTGTCTGTCTCTGTCTTTCTGTGTTTTTCTCTCTCTCTGTCTGTCCCTCTGTCTATCTCTGTCTGCCTCTGGCTGTCTGTCTGTCTGTCTGTGTCTGTTTTTCTGTCTCTCTCTGTCTGCACGCCCGTCCGTCCGTCCGTCCGTCCGTCCGTCCGTCCGTCCGTCCGTCCGTCCGTCTGTCTGTCTGTCTGTCTGTCTGTCTGTCTTTATGTCTCTGTCTGTCTCTCTCTGTCTGTGTTTTTCTGTCTGTGTTTTTCTCTCTCTGTCTGTCTCTCTGTCTATCTTTGTCTGCCTCTGGCTGTCTGTGTGTCTGTGTGTCTGTCTGTCTGTCTTTATGTCTCTGTCTGTCTCTCTCTGTCTGTGTTTTTCTGTCTGTGTTTTTCTCTCTCTGTCTGTCTCTCTGTCTATCTTTGTCTGCCTCTGGCTGTCTGTGTGTCTGTCTGTCTGTCTGTCTGTCTGTCTGTCTGAGGCTGTCTGTCTGTCTTTATGTCTCTGTCTATCTCTCTCTGTCTGTGTTTTTCTGTCTGTGTTTTTCTCTCTCTGTCTGTCTCTCTGTCTATCTCTGTCTGTCTGTCTGTCTGTCTGTCTGTCTGTCTGTCTGTCTGTCTGTCTGTCTGTCTGTCTGTCCGTCCGTCTCTATCTGTCTGTCTGTCTGTCTTTATGTCTCTGTCTGTCTCTCTCTGTCTGTGTTTTTCTCTCTGTGTCTATCTGTCTGTCTGTCTGTCTGGCCGTCCGTCCGTCTCTGTGTGTCTGTCTGTCTGTCTGTCTTTATGTCTCTGTCTGTCTCTCTCTGTCTGTGTTTTTCTCTCTCTGTCTATCTCTGTCTATCTGTCTGTCTGTCTGTTTGTCTCTGTGTCTGTGTCTGTGTCTCTGTCTGTCTGTCTGTCTGTCTCTCTCTGTATGTCTCTCACTGTCTGTCTGTCTGTCTGTCGGTCTGTCCGTATGTCTCTGTCTGTCTGTCTGTCTGTCCGTGTGTCTCTGTCTGGCTCTGTCTGTCTGTCTGTCTCTGTCTTTCTGTGTTTTTCTCTCTCTCTCTCTGTCCCTCTGTCTATCTCTGTCTGCCTCTGGCTGTCTGTCTGTCTGTCTGTGTCTGTTTTTCTGTCTCTCTCTGTCTGCCCGCCCGCCCGTCCGTCCGCCCGTCCGTCCGTCCGTCCGTCCGTCCGTCCGTCCGTCCGTCCGTCCGTCCGTCTGTCTGTCTGTCTGTCTGTCTGTCTGTCTGTCTGTCTGTCTGTCTGTCTTTATGTCTTTATGTCTCTGTCTGTCTCTCTCTGTCTGTGTTTTTCTGTCTGTGTTTTTCTCTCTCTGTCTGTCTGTCTCTCTGTCTATCTCTGTCTGTCTGTCTGTCTGTCTGTCTGTCCGTCTGTCCGTCTGTCCGTCCGTCCGTCCGTCCGTCCGTCTCTGTCTGTCTGTATGTCTCTGTCTGTCTCTCTCTGTCTGTGTTTTTCTCTCTCTGTCTATCTCTGTCTATCTGTCTGTCTGTCTGTTTGTCTCTGTGTCTGTGTCTGTGTCTCTGTCTGTCTGTCTGTCTCTGTTTCTCTCTGTCTGTCTGTCTGTCTGTCTGTCTGTCTGTCTGTCTGTCTGTCTGTCTGTCTGTCTGTCTGTCTGTCTGTCTGTCTGTCTGTATGTATGTATGTATGTATGTATGTATGTATGTATGTATGTATGTATGTATGTATGCCTCTCTGAGTCTGTCTGTCCTTCTCTGTGTCTGTCTCTGTGTCTGTCTGTCTTTCTCTCTCTGTCTATCTCTGTCTATCTGTCTGTCTGTCTGTTTGTCTCTGTGTCTGTGTCTCTGTCTGTCTCTCTCTGTATGTCTCTCACTGTCTGTCTGTCTGTCTGTCGGTCTGTCCGTATGTCTCTGTCTCTGTCTGTCTGTCTGTCCGTGTGTCTCTGTCTGGCTCTGTCTGTCTGTCTGTCTGTCTCTGTCTTTCTGTGTTTTTCTCTCTCTCTCTCTGTCCCTCTGTCTATCTCTGTCTGCCTCTGGCTGTCTGTCTGTCTGTCTGTGTCTGTTTTTCTGTCTCTCGCTGTCTGCCCGTCCGTCCGTCCGTCTGTCTGTCTGTCTGTCTTTATGTCTTTATGTCTCTGTCTGTCTCTCTCTGTCTGTGTTTTTCTGTCTGTGTTTTTCTCTCTCTGTCTGTCTCTCTGTCTATCTTTGTCTGCCTCTGGCTGTCTGTGTGTCTGTGTGTCTGTGTGTCTGTCTGTCTGTCTGTCTGTCTCTCTCTGTCTGTGTTTTTCTCTCTCTGTCTATCTCTGTCTATCTGTCTGTCTGTCTGTTTGTCTCTGTGTCTGTGTCTGTGTCTCTGTCTGTCTGTCTCTCTCTGTATGTCTCTCCACTGTCTGTCTGTCTGTCGGTCTGTCCGTATGTCTCTGTCTCTGTCTGTCGGTCTGTCCGTATGTCTCTGTCTCTGTCTGTCTGTCTGTCCGTGTGTCTCTGTCTGGCTCTGTCTGTCTGTCTCTGTCTTTCTGTGTTTTTCTCTCTCTCTGTCTGTCCCTCTGTCTATCTCTGTCTGTCTCTGTCTTTCTGTGTTTTTCTCTCTCTCTGTCTGTCCCTCTGTCTATCTCTGTCTGCCTCTGGCTGTCTGTCTGTCTGTCTGTGTCTGTTTTTCTGTCTCTCTCTGTCTGCCCGCCCGTCCGTCCGTCCGTCCGTCCGTCCGTCCGTCCGTCTGTCTGTCTGTCTGTCTGTCTGTCTGTCTGTCTGTCTGTCTGTCTGTCTTTATGTCTCTGTCTGTCTCTCTCTGTCTGTGTTTTTCTGTCTGTGTTTTTCTCTCTCTGTCTGTCTCTCTGTCTATCTTTGTCTGCCTCTGGCTGTCTGTGTGTCTGTCTGTCTGTCTGTCTGTCTGTCTGTCTGTCTGAGGCTGTCTGTCTGTCTTTATGTCTCTGTCTATCTCTCTCTGTCTGTGTTTTTCTGTCTGTGTTTTTCTCTCTCTGTCTGTCTCTCTGTCTATCTCTGTCTGTCTGTCTGTCTGTCTGTCTGTCTTTCTGTCCGTCCGTCTCTATCTGTCTGTCTGTCTGTCTTTATGTCTCTGTCTGTCTCTCTCTGTCTGTGTTTTTCTCTCTGTGTCTATCTGTCTGTCTGTCTGTCTGGCCGTCCGTCCGTCTCTGTGTGTCTGTCTGTCTGTCTGTCTGTCTTTATGTCTCTGTCTGTCTCTCTCTGTCTGTGTTTTTCTCTCTCTGTCTATCTCTGTCTATCTGTCTGTCTGTCTGTTTGTCTCTGTGTCTGTGTCTGTGTCTGTCTGTCTGTCTGTCTCTCTCTGTATGTCTCTCACTGTCTGTCTGTCTGTCTGTCGGTCTGTCCGTATGTCTCTGTCTCTGTCTGTCTGTCTGTCCGTGTGTCTCTGTCTGGCTCTGTCTGTCTGTCTGTCTCTGTCTTTCTGTGTTTTTCTCTCTCTCTCTCTGTCCCTCTGTCTATCTCTGTCTGCCTCTGGCTGTCTGTCTGTCTGTCTGTGTCTGTTTTTCTGTCTCTCTCTGTCTGCCCGCCCGCCCGCCCGTCCGTCCGTCCGTCCGTCCGTCCGTCCGTCCGTCCGTCTGTCTGTCTGTCTGTCTGTCTGTCTGTCTGTCTGTCTGTCTGTCCGTCCGTCCGTCCGTCCGTCCGTCCGTCCGTCCGTCCGTCCGTCCGTCCGTCCGTCCGTCCGTCCGTCCGTCCGTCCGTCCGTCTCTGTCTGTCTGTCTGTCTTTATGTCTCTGTCTGTCTCTCTCTGTCTGTGTTTTTCTCTCTCTGTCTATCTCTGTCTATCTGTCTGTCTGTCTGTTTGTCTCTGTGTCTGTGTCTGTGTCTCTGTCTGTCTGTCTGTCTCTGTTTCTCTCTGTCTGTCTGTCTGTCTGTCTGTCTGTCTGTCTGTCTGTCTGTCTGTCTGTCTGTCTGTCTGTCTGTCTGTCTGTCTGTCTGTCTGTATGTATGTATGTATGTATGTATGTATGTATGTATGCCTCTCTGAGTCTGTCTGTCCTTCTCTGTGTCTGTCTCTGTGTCTGTCTGTCTTTCTCTCTCTGTCTGTTTGTCTGTCTGTTTCTGTCTCTGGCTGTCTCTATCTGTCTGTTTTTGTCTTTGTCTCTGTCTGTCTGTCTCTATCTCTATTGGAAGGAGAAAGAGCCTTGTTGATGTCCAGCTGTCAGGGTTGGCGACAATTCCATTTAAATTCCAGTCAATTCAGGAAGTAAAATTAAATTCTAATTCTCTCCAATGCTTGACTGGAGTTTAAATGGAATTCACCCCAATCCTGGTAGGTGTGCAGGGCAGGGGAGTGACACCTTCTGTAGGAGTTTTTCGGGAAAGCAGTCAAATCAGGCAGAGTCCCCCTATTGCCTTCATAGTGAACTACTGTTGACCAGGACATATAGGGAAAAGAGTGCCATATGGGACACACCTTGAACATCTATTTCATATAATCCATAGTTGAAACAACACCAAACTGAATGGTCAACATGCTGAATCCAGACACTTATGAGTGCCACTCTTTCCTATTCTGATTTTGGTGTACCACAGGGGGCTCAGTGGCCAGCTGTTGCCCTGCTTTAGAGCCTCTTCTCTAGGCTGCTCAGTCTGTCTCACCTCCAGTCTTTCCAACACCATCTGCTATATGGATATTCACATACTGTCTCCCTCTCTCTAATACACACACACACACACACACACACACATGCCCTTTCCACCCAGAAGTAACAGTATTAATAGTTTTACCTGGGGCAGGGTAACAGGAAGTAAGTGTTGGATGTGAGAGACTGTGTTTATAGCCTTCTTTCTTTGACCCCGTAATGACTTTACACATTATCCTATACCTCAGGGGCAGAGTATTTAAGTGTGTGTGCATTTTGTCTGTACACATGTAAGATCTTAATTTGATTACCCTGTTGCAGGAGAACTTTCCTGGATTGCAGGACATTTCAAACGTGTAGTGTATTTGAGGTTTAAAAAGGCTTCTGAAGTTTGTAATTTCCACATTATACATTTCAGACTTGATTTTACCCATAGAATTAAGAATTTCAATACTAGAATGGACATGAAGCTTCTTATACTCCAAGTCGATTATTTGGCACGTCAGAAGGTCCAGGACCCAGTTGCAGAGGGAGGTGTTTAGTCCCAGGAACCTTAGCTTAGTGATGAGCTTTGTGAGCACTATGGTGTTGAACTCTGAGCTGTAGTCAATGAACAGCATTCTCACATAGGTGTTCCTTTTGTCAAGGTGGGAAAGGGCAGTGTGGAGTGCGATTAAGATTGCATCATCTGTGGATCTGTTGGGGCAGTATGCGAATTGGACTGGATCTAGGGTAGCCGGGATGATACTGTTGATGTGAGCCATGACCAACCTTTCAAAGCACTTCATGGCTACCGACGTGAGTGCTACGGGGGGGTAATCATTTAGGCAGGTTACCTTCACTTCCTTGGGCACAGAGACTATGGTGGTCTGCTTGAAACTCGGTCAGAATGCAAGGTAAATTATGAAATACAGAGAGTATATAAATATATAAATATATACTGAACAAAAATATAAACGCAACATGCAACATTTTTCAAAGATTTTATTGAGTTACAGTTCATATAAGGGAATCAGTCAATTTAAATAAATTCACTAGGCCCTAATCTATGGATTTCACGTGACTAGGAATACAGAAATGCATCTGTTGGTCACAGGTACTTTTCAAAGAAAGGTCGGGTCGATGATCAGAAAACCAGTCAGTATCTGTTGTCACCACCATTTGCCTCTTACAGCGCGACACATCTCCTTCGCATAGAGTTGACCAGGCTGTTGATCGTGGCCTGTGGAACGTTGTCCCACTTCTCTTCAATAGCTATGCGAAGTGGCTGGATATTGGCGGGAACTGGAACATGCTGTTGTACACATCGATCCAGAGCATACCAAACATGCTCAATGGGTGACATGGCAGGTGAGTATGCAGGCCATGGAAAAACTGGGACATTTTCAGCTTGTGTACAGATCCTTGGGACATGAGGCCATGAATTATAATGCTGAAACATAAGGTGATGGAGGCGGATGAATGGCATGACAATGGGCCTCAGAATCTTGTCACGGTATCTCTGTGCATTCAAATTGCCATCTATAAAATGCAATTGTGTTCGTTGTCTGTAGCTTATGCCTGCCCAAACTATAAACCCACCGGCCATGGGGCACCATGGGGCACTCCGTTCACAACGTTGCCTGTGGAAACCCACAGTTCCATCAGCTGTCTGGGTGGCTGGTCTCAGATGATCCAGCAGATGAAGAAGCTGGATGTGGAAGTCCTGAGCTGGCGTGGTTGCACGTTGTCTGCGGATGTGAGGCCAGTTGGACGTACTGCCAAATTTTCTAAAATGATATTGGAGGCAGCTTATGGTAGAGAAATTAACATTAAATTATCTGGCAACAGCTCTGGTGGGCATTCCTGCAGTCAGCATGCCAATTGCATGCTCCCTCAAAACTTGAGACATCTGTGGCATTGTGTTGTGTGACAAAACTGCACATTTTAGAGTGGCCTTTTAGTGTCCCCAACACAAGGTGCACCTGTGTAATGATCATGTTTAATCAGCTTCTTGAGGTTGGTGGATTGTCTTGGCAAAGAAAAAATGCTCACTAACAGGGAAGTAAACAAATTTGTGCACAACATTTTAGTTAAATAAGCTTTTATTGTGTATGGAACATTTCTGTGATCTTTATTTTAGCTCATGAAGCATAGGACCAACTCTTTACATGTTGTGTTTATAGTTTGTTCCGTGTATATTATTATTTTATTTATTCTATTTTTGGGGGAAGACTGGCTTCCCTTGGCATCCATTAATATTGCCCCTGCTTAGACAAGTCCTATCATCAATTTCCTTTTGCTGCAGGATTAGCAAACTGGCTCAAATTAAGATCCTACATATCTGTGTGTGTGTGTGTGTGTGTGTGTGTGTGTGTGTGTGTGTGTGTGTGTGTGTGTGTGTGTGTGTGTGTGTGTGTGTGTGTGTGTGTGTGTGTGTGTGTGTGTGTGTGTGTGTGTGTGTGTGTGTGTGTGTGTGTGTGTGTGTGTGTGTGTGTGTGTGTGTGTGTGTGCACAGCAACAGCAGGGTGGCAGAGTGTGAGGGCCTAACCTACAGCTGCTCCAACTGTCAAGATCCTGTCATAGTACATTAGTGTTTACATGTTAGCATGGACACACACCACATCAGAGTCACACTGCACTGGGTGGAAGTAAAAAATAGCACTGTGGTGTTTTTGGAGTAGGCTTTGAGGTTTGTGATGTTTGTGATTGTCACAATTCAAAGTACATCATGTCAGAGGGTAAGATGCATGCAGGATTCATGTTGTGTACAGTAGGATAAAATGTCTGAGCGAGAGAGCGAGAGAAAGAGAACGCAGCAATCTCTATTTGAAGCCATTATACCAAGAAGACAGCACACCACAACCACATTTTGACCAAACCTGGGTTTTCCTTTAAATCAGCTTAGCGTTTCATTGAGCCTGCATGAAGTGCCAGATGGGTAGTGTTTGCACTTTTGGGGGACTATTCCATTTGTTTCCGTTATGTAGAGTAAACTCAATCAAGCACAGTTACGGAATTTGAAAGAACCCAAATGCAATCTGAACCCATGTCTGGTATAAACCCATCAATCTTTCATTTAGCCTATTCAATTAGATGAAGAGTAATGGCAGGACAAATAGATTTTTCTAAAGCAACTATATAGGTGTATTGATCCTGAGTGCAGACAGAGCACAGACACACAGACAATGCTAAGACTGTATCCAGAGAGTAGACAGAGCAGAAAGACAATATCTACTCATACGGAGAGAATAGTCTGATCAATAGGAAAATAGTTGAGTTGATGTGCATTCTGTGAGAATTCATTCATTTTACAATGTAATTAAATACTTGCCTTTGGTACAGGGTTGGGCTCAATTCAGAATTTTTAAATTCTGTCCCATTGAACTCATGAGTTGAAATTTAAGTTGAATTAACAGGAAGTGACAGGAATTTGAATATAATTCAGTGCAATTCAAATAAATTCCACTCAGTCATATAGCAGGAGAGTTTCATTAAATCTGACAGGTGACACTTTTAGATCCCAAAGAATATATAACTTTTCTCTGGAAACAATGTTTATAACCTTAATTATACACTGCTCAAAAAAATAAAGGGAACACTAAAATAACACATCCTAGATCTGAATTAATGAAATATTCTTATTAAATACTTTTTTCTTTACATAGTTGAATGTGCTGACAACAAAATCAAACAAAAATTATCAATGGAAATCAAATTTATCAACCCATGGAGGTCTGGATTTGGAGTCACACTCAAAATTAAAGTGGAAAACCACACTACAGGCTGATCCAACTTTGATGTAATGTCCTTAAAACAAGTCAAAATGAGGCTCAGTAGTGTGTGTGGCCTCCATGTGCCTGTATGACCTCCCTACAACGCCTGGGCATGCTCCTGATGAGGTGGCGGATGGTCTCCTGAGGGATCTCCTCCCAGACCTGGACTAAAGCATCCGCCAACTCCTGGACCGTCTGTGGTGCAACGTGGCGTTGGTGGTTGGAGCGAGACATGATGTCCCAGATGTGCTCAATTGGATTTAGGTCTGGGGAACGGGCGGGCCAGTCCATAGCATCAATGCCTTCCTCTTGCAGGAACTGCTGACACACTCCAGCCACATGAGGTCTAGCATTGTCTTGCATTAGGAGGAACACAGGGCCAACCGCACCAGCATATGGTCTCACAAGGGGTCTGAGGATCTCATCTTGGTACCTAATGGCAGTCAGGCTACCTCTGGCGAGCACATGGAGGGCTGTGCGGCCCCCAAAAAAATGCCACCCCACACCATGACTGACCCACCTCCAAACCGGTCATGCTGGAGGATGTTGCAGGCAGCAGAATGTTCTCCACGGCGTCTCCAGACTCTGTCACGTCTGTCACATGTGCTCAGTGTGAACCTGCTTTCATCTGTGAAGAGCACAGGACGCCAGTGGCGAATTTGCCAATCTTGGTGTTCTCTGGCAAATGCCAAATTTCCTGCAAGGTGTTGGGCTGTAAGCACAACCCCCACCTGTGGAAGTCGGGCCCTCATACCACCCTCATGGAGTCTGTTTCTGACCATTTGAGCAGACACATGCACATTTGTGGCCTGCTGGAGGTCATTTTGCAGGGCACTGGCTGTGCTCCTCCTGCTCCTCCTTGCACAAAGGCGGAGGTAGCAGTCCTGCTGCTGGGTTGTTGCCCTCCTACGGCCTCCTCCACATCTCCTGATGTACTGGCCTGTCTCCTGGTAGCGCCTCCATGCTCTGGAGACTACGCTGACAGACACAGCAAACCTTCTTGCCAAAGCTCGCATTGATGTGCCATCCTGGATGAGCTGCACCTCCTGAGCCACTTGTGTGGGTTGTAGACTCCGTCTCATGCTACCACTAGAGTGAAAGCACCGCCAGCATTCAAAAGTGACCAAAACATCATCCAGGAAGCATAGGAACTCAGAAGTGGTCTGTGGTCACCACCTGCAAGAACCACTCCTTTATTGGGGGTGTCTTGCTAATTGCCTATATTTTCCACCTGTTGTCTATTCAATTTGCACAACAGCATGTGAAATGTATTGTCAATCAGTGTTGCTTCCTAAGTGGACAGTTTGATTTCACAGAATTGTGATTGACTTGGAGTTACATTGTGTTGTTTAAGTGTTCCCTTTATTTTTTTGAGCAGTGTATATCCACCAGCCATTTTATTTGTTTGGCTTCTTTTTTTGAAGGCATCAGGGTCAACTTGCCATTTTCCCCATATTGAATATACAGTGCCTTGCGAAAGTATTCGGCCCCCTTGAACTTTGCGACCTTTTGCCACATTTCAGGCTTCAAACATAAAGATATAAAACTGTATTTTTTTGTGAAGAATCAACAACAAGTGGGACACAATCATGAAGTGGAACGACATTTATTGGATATTTCAAACTTTTTTAACAAATCAAAAACTGAAAAATTGGGCGTCCAAAATTATTCAGCCCCCTTAAGTTAATACTTTGTAGCGCCACCTTTTGCTGCGATTACAGCTGTAAGTCACTTGGGGTATGTCTCTATCAGTTTTGCACATCGAGAGACTGAAATTTGTTCCCATTCCTCCTTGCAAAACAGCTCGAGCTCAGTGAGGTTGGATGGAGAGCATTTGTGAACAGCAGTTTTCAGTTCTTTCCACAGATTCTCGATTGTATTCAGGTCTGGACTTTGACTTGGCCATTCTAACACCTGGATATGTTTATTTTTGAACCATTCCATTGTAGATTTTGCTTTATGTTTTGGATCATTGTCTTGTTGGAAGACAAATCTCCGTCCCAGTCTCAGGTCTTTTGCAGACTCCATCAGGTTTTCTTCCAGAATGGTCCTGTATTTGGCTCCATCCATCTTCCCATCAATTTTAACCATCCTCCCTGTCCCTGCTGAAGAAAAGCAGGCCCAAACCATGATGCTGCCACCACCATGTTTGACAGTGGGGATGGTGTGGTCAGGGTGATGAGCTGTGTTGCTTTTACGCCAAACATAATGTTTTGCATTGTTGCCAAAAAGTTCAATTTTGGTTTCATCTGACCCAGAGCACCTTCTTCCACATGTTTGGTGTGTCTCCCAGGTGGCTTGTGGCAAACTTTAAACAACACTTTTTATGGATATCTTTAAGAAATGACTTTCTTCTTGACACTCTTCCATAAAGGCCAGACTTGTGCAATATACGACTGATTGTTGTCCTATGGACAGAGTCTCCCACCTCAGCTGTGGATCTCTGCAGTTCATCCAGAGTGATCATGGGCCTCTTGGCTGCATCTCTGATCAGTCTTCTCCTTGTATGAGCTGAAGGTTTAGAGGCACGGCCAGGTCTTGGTAGATTTGCAGTGGCCTGATACTCCTTCCATTTCAATATTATCGCTTGCACAGTGCTCCTTGGGATGTTTAAAGCTTGGGAAATCTTTTTGTATCCAAATCCGGCTTTAAACTTCTTCACAACAGTATCTCGGACCTGCCTGGTGTGTTCCTTGTTCTTCATGATGCTCTCTGCGCTTTTAACGGACCTCTGAGACTATCACAGTGCAGGTGCATTTATACGGAGACCTGATTACACACAGGTGGATTGTATTTATCATCATTAGTCATTTAGGTCAACATTGGATCATTCAGAGATCCTCACTGAACTTCTGGAGAGAGTTTGCTGCACTGAAAGTAAAGGGGCTGAATAATTTTGCACGCCCAATTTTTCAGTTTTTGATTTGTTAAAAAAGTTTGAAATATCCAATAAATGTCGTTCCACTTCATGATTGTGTCCCACTTGTTGTTGATTCTTCACAAAAAAATACAGTTTTATATCTTTATGTTTGAAGCCTGAAATGCGGCAAAAGGTCGCAAAGTTCAAGGGGGCCGAATACTTTCGCAAGGCACTGTATCATAACTTAGAATATTTGCATACAGGTTTTGTTTTCCTTGATCATTCAGTTTAAGAGTTCGTCCTGAAAATCAATTGTTTCAACAATATTTTATATGCATATATACTGTATAACAACATGTTCAGGGTTTCATGTACAAGATGTATATTTGTATAGACTACACCTAATATAGATTACAGATAGGATCTTAATTTGAACTTGTTTCCTACAGCAGGAAACGAATCCTACAGCAACAGGAAATGTGAATTATTATGTGAATTATAATTTATGGACATTTTTGTAGGGGTTGATACATTTGTCATAAGGTAAAATCAAGTCTGACCTTTCAAAGTGGAAATTACAAACTTCAGAAGCCTCAAATACACTACCAGTTTGAAATGGCCTGCTTTTGCAGGAAAGTTATCCTGCAACAGTGTAATCAAATTAAGATCATGCATCTGTAGAAGAGGCATTTGAATTTCATTGAACTTCACTGAATTCAAATTCGAATTGCAATGATGTTTCCTGTTTACTATTTCAATTTAAAAAATCTATTTGAATTTGTGGCATTCTCGATTCAATTCTGAATTGAGCCCAACCCTGCTTTATAGAAAATTCTCAGACTTTTCTTTATAGTATTTTCCTGTAACTCAACAATAGTCCTGCTTGCACATTGCTATTTATCTTATGGCGTTAGATATACATGTTGATGGGCTTTGATAACATACTGTATCAATTACAGTCTGATTATGAGTCAGTGTGAGAAAAATAATATTTGTAGCACTACACAAATGCACGTGTATACACCCCCCTCACCCCACACACACACACACACACACACACACACACACACACACACACACACACACACACACACACACACACACACACACACACACACACATTCTCTCTCTTGCTCTCTCACACACACACCTTCAACTTACTCTCCCCCCGCCACACACACACACAAACAAACGTACCACCTCCCAACCCACACGTTGGCGGCAGGTAGCCTAGTGGTTAGAGCATTGGACTAGTAACTGAAAGGTTGGAAGATCGAATCCCCAGGCTGACAAGGTAAAAAGCTGTCATTCTGCCCCCTGAACAAGGCAGTTAACCCACTGTTCCTAGGCCGTCATTGAAAATAAGAATTTGTTCTTAACTGACTTGCCTTGTTAAATAAAGGTAAAAAATAAACAAATAAAAATCTCCCTTATATAAGCACTAGCTGTTGTTGTAAAGTTAGTTAGTTGCGTTCTGTTTAATTAAAATATAACAGCTGAATATAGCAGGTGAACAGCTGAGCAGTTTTCACCTTCACACCTCTCATTATGGTTATATAACATACACACACACACACACACACACACACACACAAAAAACACACACCATGATGTACAGCAAAGAGGTAGGACACACACACACAGGCACACACAATTTATATAACAGTAAATCCACCTTCTAATGAGTTACCAGATGAATCTACCCATTCAGGTGAACATAAACAAAAATAAAATATGTCAAAGTACAGTTATAATCTTCTATATGACAAACATGACAACTAATATATTTTGTTGTATGGTTAACAATATAAATCGTTTTGACAAAATGTAAGCTTGCATTTACAGGAAGGGTCTCTCTCTCTCCCAATTAACCCATAGCTTTGATTTAACAGTCTGTTAAATAATTGACAACAGAAATTATGTGTGCGGCCCAAAAGGCACCCTATATACTGCACTATTTTTGACAAGGGCACATAGGGATTCGGTAAAAAGTAATACACTATGTAGTGAATAGGGTGCTACTTGGGAAATAACTGAAAAAAAGCACGTTGACTTCAACAATGACTGTTGTAAAAAAAAATGTTCCCTCTCCCTCTCTCCTTCATTGTCTCTCCTTCTCTTCTGCTTATGTCCTCTCATTCCTTCTTTCTCTCCTTCTCTCCTCTCCTTCTCCCCCCCCACACACACACAAACACTTTTTCCTATCATCATGTGGACTAAATAATTTATTACCATTCAGAACCTATTTCCCCTAACCCTTAAAAATAACGCTAACACTAACCCCTTAACGAAACCAAAACTGTAACCCTATTTAATTTATTTTTTTAACCTTTATTTAACTAGGCAAGTCGTTTAAGAACAAAATCTTATTTACAATGACGGCCTTTCGGTTACGGGGCCAACGGTCTAACCACTAGGCTACCTGCCGCCCCTAACCCCCAACCCCTAACCTTAATTCTAACCCTAATTGTAACCCTAAAATAGCCATTTTCCTTGTGGGGACCAGCGAAATGTCCACACAAATGTTCATTGTTTTACTATCCTTGTAAGGACTTCTGGTTACCACAAGGATAGTAAAACCAAATCTCTCTCACACACACACAAGCGGCTCTATTTTAACAAACGTAACGCAACGGTCAATCTAAGCGCTGGGCGGTAGTGCTATATATTCTGGGGTGTGTCAGAAAGGCTGGGTTTTTAATGAATAAACAATTTGTGGATGTGTAGAGGCTTGATCCCTCACTGGCCAATCAGAAATAGAAATAGAAATGCATTTCCTTGGAATAAACTCCAATGTTAGTTTGTTAAACAGCTTACAGAAATCATATAAAATGTAGACCTATCCTATCTTCGCTAAACATGTTAACTTGAACCTGTTTGCAGTCCACATTGTTCTAAGTAATTGCATTGCTTCAATGTGGAAATATATGCATAGCATTTGCACTGATATAGGGGCTAGGCTACTGTACATTGCATTATGGCATGGACATGCCAAACGTTGTCAATAAGCAAGATTAAATTCACTGAAAAGAGAATAATTCGAATCCAAATCCAAAACAAAATGAAACAACGACTTGTTTTAAATAGGCTAAATACATTTAGTCTACGGGCACAACAATTGCTTCCCATTGGGCATATCATATTAAAACAAGCAGACTATGCCGTTTTTACGCATCCAAACGTTTGACAGTAGCTGGATAAAGATCCAATATAAAGAGAAAGGGAGAATGTCCACTCACCGTTACACTGCTCCCAAATATAATGCTCATATACAAAACACATTGAAACCATCTTACGGATTGCATTCACACTTCTCCATAAATTGCATTGCATGCCTGCAATGGACATTCTCACCATAAAACCAGGACAGTAAATAATTATGGTAAGTTTAAAATTGTTTTTAACGAAAAACAAGCAGACTATAAATACATGATGAAATCGCCAGCATAAAAAAAGGAGACGCATTGATGTTGAAGCAGCCTTCGTTATAGTAGGCCTTTAGGGTAAGGGTAACCTACAGAGGGCTTGGGTTTTAAAAATATGAAACGGAAAACAAACAATTGTTACAGGAAAATAACTTCTAAATGCAAGGTTCACCGGTATTCACCAAGGTTCTCATTTTTCGTCTCATGATGGGCATGGACACATGCAGCCTACATCATGGAGAGGGTTTTATGCACGTCCAAAGCATGGTTAAAATAATATAGGCCTGCATACAACACATAGATTAAAAGGGAATGTCAGCTGACTGTTTTGCTCCTCTCAAAATATTTTTATGAAGCTTTGGTGATTAAGATGTATTTCCAATCTGTTTCATGAGCCAAACACTTTATCGCGAGTCTTACTTGATTACACTGTTTTAATTTTGATGGATCCCATAGAGTCTCGGCTGCCTTGGCAGCAGCTAATTGGGATCCATAATAAATACAAATAGAAATACATTGGCAGGACAAAAATAAAACAGCCTTCATTGAGAGGAGGGGGGTCTATGCTTGGTTTTTATTAAAATAAAACAAAACTGTGAAAAAACATGATAGTTTTATGTTTTTAAATATTAAGTATACAGGCAACAAATCACATCTTGTTCCATGGGCAGTGTGCGTCACGGCTGGATATGCTGAGTTTTCCCTGTCAAAATGCATAACATGACCAACTGCGTTAGCGCTAAAACTAGCTTTTGATTGGCCTTAAACATTACCATTATAGCTGCCTGAAATTAGCACTTCGTGTTTTTAATGACATGCCTGAAATATATCCACCCCTCCCATCTGAGCGCAAGCGTGCTGATGTAAAACAGCTAGATTGCCGAACCTGGCGTTAGGGCGACCGTTTTTATAGTACGAAATTACACTTGCGCCTCCTTAACGCCAACCGAAAATAGAACCCATACAGTATTTGTACAACAATCCGTCAAAACACTAGAGGGAAGCAAAGAGCCATATGGTGCATACATTATTGCCATTGTTGTGTGTGTGTGTGTGTGTGTGTGTGTGTGTGTGTGTGTGTGTGTGTGTGTGTGTGTGTGTGTGTGTGTGTGTGTGTGTGTGTGTGTGTGTGTGTGTGCGTGCTTGCGGACGTGCTCGCGTGAGAACGAAAGAAAGCGAGACATTGTGTCTACCTACCAGTCATCTCCTTCACTTCCTGTTACAGCCCACTAAGCTACCATGTTCCAACTCCCCTGATGTCAACATGTTCACGTATGTCAAGCTGCAGGAAGGAAGGAAGTGTACTATTGCCAGTTGGATGACAGATGACTCACACCTGTGAGCAGCATACACAGTGCCTTCGGGAAAGTATTCAGACTTGTTGACTTTTTCCACATTTTGTTACATTACAGCCTTATTCTAAAATGTATTCAATTGTTTCTTTCCCCTCATCAATCTACACACAATTACCCATAATGACAAAGCAAAAAACAGCCTTTTAGAAATATTTGCTAAAAACTGAAATATCACATTTACATAAGTATTCAGACCCTTTAATCAGTACATTGTTGAAGCACCTTTGGCAACGATTTCAGCGTTGAGTCTTCTTGGGTAAGACACTACCAGCTTGACACACCTGTTTTTGAGGAGTTTCTTCCATTTTTCTCTGCAGATCCTCTTGGATGGGGAGCGTTGCTGCACAGCTATTTTCAGGTCTCTTCAGAGAAGTTCGATTGGGTTCAAGTCCGGGCTCTGGCTGGGCCACTCAAGGACATTCAGAGACTTGGCCCAAAGTCACTCCTGTGTTGTCTTGGCTGTGTGCTTAAGGCCGTTTGTCACGCGGGACTGGGTGTGTGAGGTGAGAATCAGGCGCAGAGAACAGAGAGTTCCAAAGGGAAAAGTGCACTTTAATCTGGCACCAAAATACAATACCCAAAAACACAGGGCGTGAAAATACTGACCAACCCAAAACACAGGTTACACGGTCCAGAGCACTAACAAACCCAACGACACAACACGTAACACAGAATTAATCCCGCACAAAACAAGGGCGGGTTTACTAGGCTTAAATAAGGAAGCACATCAGGAAAACACAATTAGACACAGGTGCAACTAATAAGACAAAACAAACAGAAAAAGGAAAAAGGATCGGGGGCGGGTAGTAGCCCGGTGACGACAACCGCCGAGCACCGCCCGAACAGGCAGGGGAGCCAACTTCGGCGGGAGTCGAGTGCGACCCGGAGTCTCTCAGGAGTGAAGGGTCCAAAAACCCAGCACCTCTCCTCCGGACCGCACCCCTCCCAGTCCAAAAGGTACTGTAGGCCCCCCACCCAGCGTCTTGAGTCCAGAATGCCACGTACTGTGTACTCCGGGGACCCCTCGATGTCCAGAGGGGGCGGAGGGACCTCAGGCACCTCACCTTCTTGAAGGGGACTAGCCACCACCGGCCTGAGGAGAGACACATGAAACGAGGGGTTAATACGATAATAAGTAGGAAGTTGTAACCTGTAACACACCTCGTTTATCCTCCTCAGGACTTTAAATGGCCCCACACACTGCGGCCCCAGCTTCCGACAGGGTAGGCGGAGGGGATAGGTTTCGGGTTGAGAGCCAGACCCGGTCCCCCGGTGCGAACACGGGGGCCTAACTGCGGTGCTGGTCAGCGCTCTTCTTCTGTCGTCCCCCCGCCAGTCTCAGCGATTCCTGGATGGCTTTCCAGGTGTCCTTTGAGCGCTGTACCCATTCCTCCACCGCAGGAGCCTCGGTCTGGCACTGACCCGAGGTCAAGCTGACCGAGACCCCCAGCCTCTCCATAAACGCCCTCCAAACTCTGGACGTGAATTGGGGGCCCCGATCAGAAACGATGTCCTTAGGCACCCCGTAGTGCCGGAAGACATGGGTAAACAGGGCCTCCGCAGTCTGCAGGGCCGTTGGGAGACCTGGCAATGGGATGAGACGGCAGGACTTAGAAAACTGATCCACAACGACCAGGATCGTCGTGTTTCCCTGGGACGGGGGAAGGTCGGTGAGGATGTCCACCGACAAGTGTGACCACGGCCGTTGTGGAACGTGGAGGGGCTGTAACTTCCCTCTAGGCAAGTGTCAAGGAGCCTTGCTCTGAGCGCACACCGAGCAGGAGGAGACATAAAATCTCACGGCCAACGTGGGCCACCAGTATCTCCCCCTAAGACTCCGCACTGTCCTCTCGATGCCAGGATGACCCGAGGAGGGTAGAGTATGAGCCCAACGTATTAATTTATCACGGACCCCCCTCGGCACGTACTGAGGGGGGGCAGGCTCTAACCGTGATCCCCTCTCTATCTCCGCGTCCACCTCCCATACTACCGGTGCCACGAGACATGAAAGCGGAAGGATGGGGGTCGGCTCGATGGACTGCTCCATGGTATCATAGAGGCGGGACAGCGCATCGGCTTTAGTGTTTTGGAAGCCTGGCCGGTACGAGATGGTGAAGTGAAACCTGGTAAAGAACATGGCCCATCTAGCCTGACGCGGATTCAGTCTCCTCGCTGCCCGGATATACTCGAGATTACGATGGTCAGTCCAGATAAGAAAAGGGTGCTTAGCCCCCTCAAGCCAATGTCTCCACACCTTCAGAGCCTTGACTACAGCTAACAACTCCCGGTCCCCCACGTCATAGTTTCGCTCCGCCGGACCCGGAGCGAGCTTCCTCGAAAAAAAGGAACAAGGGCGGAGCTTTGGTGGCGTGCCCGAGCGCTGGGACAGCACGGCCCCGACCCCAGCCTCGGACGCGTCTACCTCCACTATGAACGCTAAAGAGGGGTCCGGATGTGCCAACACGGGCGCATTGGTAAACAGCTCATTCAGATGACTGAAAGCTCTGCCCGCATCTGCTGACCACCGCAAGCGCGCCGGTCCTCCCTTCAGCAGTGAGGTAATGGGAGCAGCCACCTGACCAAAACCCCGGATAAACCTCCGGTAGTAATTGGCAAACCCTAAAAACCGCTGCACCTCTTTCACCGTGGTCGGAGTCGGCCAATTACACACGGCTGTAACGCGGTCACACTCCATCACCACCCCGGAGTTAAAAATACGATAACCCAGGAAGGAAACGGCCTGTTTGAAGAACACACATTTCTCGGCCTTGACATACAGGTCATGCTCCAGCAGTCGTCTAAGTACCTTACGCACCAGAGACACGTGCGCCGCGCGTGTGGCAGAATAGATCATCGATGTACACTACCACTCCCTGCCCGTGCAGGGCTCTGAGAATCTCATCTACGAAGGATTGATTGTTCAACCCATATGGCATGACGAGGTACTCATAATGGCCAGATGTAGTACTAAATGCGGTTTTCCACTCATCTCCTCCCCGGATACGCACCAGATTATACGCACTCCTCAGGCCCAGTTTTGTGAAGAAGTGCGCCCTGTGAAATTATTCCACCGCCGTAGCGATGAGAGGTAGTGGGTAACTAAACCCCACTGTGATAGAATTTAGACCTCGATAATCAATGCACGGATGCAGACCTCCCTCAATCTTCTTCACAAAAAAGAAGCTCGAGGACACGGGTGATGTGGAGGGCCGAATGTACCCCTGTCCTAGGAATTCAGCGACATATGTCTCCATAACCACTGTCTCCTCCTGGGACAATGGGTACACGTGACTCCTAGGAAGTGCAGCGTTCTCCAGGAGGTCTGTCGCGCAGTCCCCTGACGATGGGGTGGTAATTGGGTTGCCTTCCTCTTACTGAAGGGGATAGCCAAATCGGCATATTCAGAGGGAATGCGCAAGGTGGAAACCTGGTCTGGACTCTCCACCGTAGTTTCACCAATGGAAACTCCTATACACCTACCTGAACACTCCTTTGACAACCCTCTAAGAGCCCCCTGTCGCCATGAAATCACCAGGTTGTGATGAGCTAGCCAGGGAATTCCCAACACCATTGGAAATGCAGGTGAATCGATAAGGAATAGACTAATCCGCTCCTTATGACCCCCCTGCGTTACCATGTCCAGTGGCACCGTGGCCTCCCTGACCACTCCTGACCCTAATGGTCGGCTATCTAAGGAGTGCACGGGGAAAGGTAGGTCTAACGACACCAGGGGAATCCCTAGCCTTAACGCGAGCCCACGATCTATGAAGTTCCCAGCTGCGCCTGAATCGACTAGCGCCTTATGCTGTAGAGAGGGAGAAAACCCAGGAAAAGAGGTTAACACAAACATATGACCGACAGGAATCTCTGGGTGAGTCTGGTGCTGACTCACCTGGGGTGACCGAGTAGTGCTCCGCCTGCCCTCCCGACTCCCAGACGAGCTCCTCCAGCACCGGTCGGCCGTGTGTCCTCGCCGACCACAACTGGTGCAGGAGGAAACTTCTCCTCCGGTCCCCCTCGATGCAGCTCCCCCCTAACTCCATGGGGATGGGAGCAGGAGGGCCTGGGGGTGGAAACAACCGGGCCTGTTCCGGACGCCCGCGGGCAGCCAGCAGGTTGTCCAGAAGAATGGACATGTCTATGAGTTCATCCAAGGTGAGGCTCTAGCTCCCTGCGGACGTCCTCCCTGAGGCTACATCGGTAGTGGTCTCTCAAAGCCCTGTCGTTCCACCCCGCTCCTGCGGCCAAGGTCCGGAACTCCAGGGCAAAGTCCTGTGCACTCCTCGTCTCCTGTCGCAGGTGGAACAGCCGTTCACCCGCCGCCCGACCCTCTGGTGGGTGATCGAACACAGCTCGGAATCGGCAGGTGAACTCGGGGTAGTGATCCCTCGCCGAGTCTGGGCCATTCCACACTGCGTTAGCCCACTCCAGGGCTCGTCCTATCTGACAGGAGACGAGGACGTTCACGCTCTCCTCCCCTGAGGGAGTAGGACGGACGGTTGCCAGGTATAATTCCAGTTGGAGGAGGAGCCCCTGACACTGGGGGGCGCCAGACACAGGGCCCCGGAGCCGGATGCTGAAGCAGGGGTAGGTGGTGCTGGTGGAGGGGGCGCTGGAGATGAGGTGGGAAGGCCACTCCTCTCCCAGCGGTCCATCCCCTCCATCGTCAGATCCATTGCCGATCCTGTTTCAAATATTTTTATTAAACACACACAAGAATGGTGTATAGGTATACAAGAGAGGTATACAATTCTTATCTAAACATAAAAGAGCATACGGAACAGCAAGACCCAGAGTTCTGGGTGCAGAACAAATAATACAAAACACGACATACAAAACAAGGACACGTAGAAAGAAAGAGGGAAGATTTCCCCCTACCCCCCTAGTCCCCCAACCCCCCCCCCCTCTTATCCCCCCCAACTGCTCGGGTGGCAGGGCCAGCACATGCTGCCCAAAGGTAGATTAAAGTATTACAATTGAGAGTGTGTTAATAAGTACAAATTCACAGCGCCGACTCGTCCAAGTAGGAGAGGAAAGGCTGCCAAATTTGATCAAATGTTGATAATTTATTGTTCAGAATATATCAAATTCTTTCTAAGTGTACAGTGTTTTCCAATTCACTGAGCCATAATTTGGTAGAGGGCACTTCCCTCCTTTTCCAAAACAACAAGATTAGTTTTTTTGCAGAGATGAGACCGTACGAGATTAGTTGTTTTTGGGGGTTGGTTAATCCGTTTAGGGACTCAGATACTCCCAGGATTATCAGAAGCGGGTCTGGATCTATTGAAGTCTCCAAAACTTCAGAGAGGATCCCAAAAATTCCACACCAATAAC
Organism: Oncorhynchus tshawytscha; assembly: GCF_018296145.1. Classification (NCBI taxonomy): domain Eukaryota; kingdom Metazoa; phylum Chordata; class Actinopteri; order Salmoniformes; family Salmonidae; genus Oncorhynchus; species Oncorhynchus tshawytscha. The sequence continues at coordinate 16,117,620 of NC_056443.1, forward strand.
CATGCAAGCTAGAGCAAAGGGCAAAGCAGTGGAGTAGTGTACCCTGCGTAGCCTGACATTTATCACATGTAGGGGATGTGTCAGGAAATATCCTATGCAGTTTAGTTTAGTTTTGGAATAGTGTAATCTGTGTAATACCTTGAATTGTATGAGACGATGTCTGGAATTAATGGAGCATGTGTGGATATACTCCAAGCTCTCTTCCCAGTCTGCCACCGAGATGTCAGTCCCTAGTTCTTCCTCCCATTTTGCCTTGATGGCATCTGTAGAAGGTGTGCTAACAGATTGAAAAGCATCATGTAGACGCGATATCAGTTTATCTGAGGTGGGGCATATTTTTATGCATCCGTCAAACATGGAAGGTTTAGCATTCCCAAATGTTGGGAGGTGTTTTCTAACGTAGTCTCTAATTTGTAGGTATCTGAAAAAATTACTTCTGGGAAGATTATAAGTTTCCCTCAGCAACTCAAAGGAAGCAAAGGTCCCCTCTATGTATAAATCCCCTATGGTACTTATCCCCAACTCTCCCCATCGCTCAAAGGTGTTATCAAGGTTAGAAGGGGCAAAGGAGGGATTCCTGGCGACAGGGAGCATGAATGACATTGGTCTAAGCTCAAAGTGGACTTTAATTTGCTTCCAGATTCGGACTGTGCTATGTATAATAGGATTGTTACAATAAAGTGACATCTCCAGATTGACAGGCGACAAAATCACAGCGCCAATAGAGTAGGGGTGACACTCCTCACGTTCCATACTAAGCCAGCTGGATGCCGGAAGTACGTCGTCCAACAGAAACGTAACAACGCGGAGGTTAGCGGCCCAGTAAAAAAATATAAAATTTGGGAGAGACAATCCTCCTTCCATCTTGGATTTACAGAGGTGTTTTTTACCTATCCTGTGTGTTTTATAATCCCAGATGAAAGGATTGATAATTGAGTCCAGTTGTTTATGAAAGGATTTAGGTATGAATACTGGGATGTTCTGATATACAGTGCCTTGCGAAAGTAATTCGGCCCCCTTGAACTTTGCGACCTTTTGCCACATTTCAGGATTCAAACATAAAGATATAAAACTGTATTTTTTTGTGAAGAATCAACAACAAGTGGAACACAATCATGAAGTGGAACGACATTTATTGGATATTTCAAAAAAATTTAACAATTCAAAAACTGAAAAATTGGGCGTAATAAATTATTCAGCCCCCTTAAGTTAATACTTTGTAGCGCCACCTTTTGCTGCGATTACAGCTGTAAGTCGCTTGGGGTGTTGCACATCGAGAGACTGAAATTTTTCCCATTCCTCCTTGCAAAACAGCTCGAGCTCAGTGAGGTTGGATGGAGAGCATTTGTGAACAGCAGTTTTCAGTTCTTTCCACAGATTCTCGATTGGATTCAGGTCTGGACTTTGACTTGGCCATTCTAACACCTGGATATGTTTATTTTTGAACCATTCCATTGTAGATTTTGCTTTATGTTTTGGATCATTGTCTTGTTGGAAGACAAATCTCCGTCCCAGTCTCAGGTCTTTTGCAGACTCCATCAGGTTTTCTTCCAGAATGGTCCTGTATTTGGCTCCATCCATCTTCCCATCAATTTTAACCATCTTCCCTGTCCCTGCTGAAGAAAAGCAGGCCCAAACCATGATGCTGCCACCACCATGTTTGACAGTGGGGATGGTGTGTTCAGGGTGATGAGCTGTGTTGCTTTTACGCCAAACATAACGTTTTGCATTGTTGCCAAAAAGTTCAATTTTGGTTTCATCTGACCAGAGCACCTTCTTCCACATGTTTGGTGTGTCTCCCAAGTGGCTTGTGGCAAACTTTAAACAACACTTTTTATGGATATCTTTAAGAAATGGCTTTCTTCTTGCCACTCTTCCATAAAGGCCAGATTTGTGCAATATACGACTGATTGTTGTCCTATGGACAGAGTCTCCCACCTCAGCTGTAGATCTCTGCAGTTCATCCAGAGTGATCATGGGCCTCTTGGCTGCATCTCTGATCAGTCTTCTCCTTGTATGAGCTGAAAGTTTAGAGGCACGGCCAGGTCTTGGGTAGATTTGCAGTGGTCTGATACTCCTTCCATTTCAATATTATCGCTTGCACAGTGCTCCTTGGGATGTTTAAAGCTTGGGAAATCTTTTTGTATCCAAATCCGGCTTTAAACTTCTTCACAACAGTATCTCGGACCTGCCTGGTGTGTTCCTTGTTCTTCATGATGCTCTCTGCGCTTTTAACGGACCTCTGAGACTATCACAGTGCAGGTGCATTTATACGGAGACTTGATTACACACAGGTGGATTGTATTTATCATCATTAGTCATTTAGGTCAACATTGGATCATTCAGAGATCCTCACTGAACGTCTGGAGAGAGTTTGCTGCACTGAAAGTAAAGGGGCTGAATAATTTTGCACGCCCAATTTTTCAGTTTTTGATTTGTTAAAAAAGTTTGAAATATCCAATAAATGTCGTTCCACTTCATGATTGTGTCCCACTTGTTGTTGATTCTTCACAAAAAAATACAGTTTTATATCTTTATGTTTGAAGCCTGAAATGTGGCAAAAGGTCGCAAAGTTCAAGGGGGCCGAATACTTTCGCAAGGCACTGTAGGTAGAGCAGTTGTGGGAGGAAGACCATTTTAATGGCATTAATTCTTCCGAGCAGAGAAATTGGTAGAGTTCTCCAAAATAGTATGTTTGCTTTGAGTTTTTGTATCAGAGAGGGGAAATTCTCTTTAAATAGTAAAGAGTATTGTTTGGTAACTACAATTCCTAGGTAGGTAAATTTTTCTGAAGATTTAAATGGGAGATGTTCTAGCCAGGAGGTATTTTGCGACCGTATGGGCATTAATTCACTCTTGTTCCAATTTATTCTGTATCCCGAGAAGGTACCAAACAAATTGATCACATCAAGAATAGCTGGGATACTAGCCTGGGATTCTGTTACATAGAGGAGGATGTCATCTGCGTATAGGGAGATCTTATTTAGGGTATCTTTAGTATTATAGCCGTGTATTGCTGCATGAGATCTAATCGTCTGAGCGAGCGGTTCGATAATTAGGGCGAAGAGCATAGGCACAACCCTGCCTTGTCCCCCTATTGAGGTTAAATCGGGGTGACAATGATTGGTTAGTGAGTATTCTGGCACAGGGGTTCCTATATAAAAGCTGGATCCAAATTATGAACCTATCTCCAATATTACATTTCTGTAGGACCTTGAATAGATAGGGCCACTCAACTTGGTCAAAGGCCTTTTCGGTGTCAAGAGATATGACGGCAAGGTCCACATTGGGTAACCTCTGAGAATACATAATATTGAAGAGGCGCCTGAGATTGAAGAATGAGTTTCTGTTAGGGATAAAGCCGGTCTGATCCGAATGGACCAATTTGCCAATTAAAGTGCTAAGCCTGTTAGCCAGAGTTTTTGCTAAAATCTTTTGGTCTGTATTAAGGAGAGATATTGGTCTGTATGACCCTACCTCTTCTGGATCTTTACCCTTCTTATGTATAACTGTAATGAACGCTTCGTCCAAAGTAGAAGGGAGAGCTCCATCCTCATTGGCCTGAACCAACATTTTGTGCAGGTAGGGAGAGAGCATGTTGCTGAATGTTTTATAGAATTCACCAGGGTATCCATCTGGGCCCGGGGTCTTGCCACTCTTTAGAGATTTAATTGTTTCTCGAATTTCATCAAGAGATATTTCCTTATTCAGGAAGTTAGAATCTTCCTGGTTCAGGGCAGGAAGATTACAGTCCTCCAAAAATGTTTGCATAATTAAGGGGTTAGGATCCGCTTTAGATGTATATAGAGTCTCATAAAACTGCCGGAATCTGTCATTGATGTCTTTGGGGGAAGAGAGTAATTCCCCAGATGCAGATTTAACCCTGTGAATCATTCGGTCACTCACATTTTTTCGAAGTTGTCTGGCGAGTAATTTGTGTGGTTTGTCACCAAACTCAAAATATTTTTGCTTGGCATAGAGAAAAGATTTAGCAATTTTAGCTGAGAGAATCTGATTATATTCAAATTTTAAAGAGGTAATTTTTTTATGTTTCTCCATAGATGGGTGGCTAGCATTCTCCCTATCCAGTAAGTGAATTTGTCCCTCCAGTTCTTCCAGTTTTCCTCTGTTTTGCCTACTCCTGGCAGCCTGAAAGGAGATGATACAGCCTCTCAGATAAGCCTTCAGTGTTTCCCACAATAATGCTGGGGAGGTCTCTGTGTTGTCGTTGGTATCAAAGAAAAATGTAATTTGGTCTTTAAGATATTCACAGAATGTTGGTTCTGTGAGGAGCTGAGGATTCAACCTCCAGACCCTCTCGTTTGGTACAATGTCACCCAATCTCAGGGAGAAGGTGAGTGGACTGTGGTCCGAGATTATAATATCATGATACCTCACATTACAGGTATAGGGGAGTAGTCTAGCATCCAACAAAAAGTAGTCAATTCGAGTGTAAACCTTGTGAACATGAGAGTAAAAGGAGTATTCCCTACCCGTAGGGTTAGCGATCCTCCATATATCAAATAAGTTCGAATTTTTCATGTAGGTATTCAAGAATTCACTTGAATAGGAGGTAGGGGTTCGCCGGGTAGAGGATCTATCCAAATATTGGTCTTAAGGTCCCACAATTAAGGTCCCCTCCAATGACCAGGTTAGTATGGGAGATATCTGGAATCAGGGCAAGGACTCTTTTGAAAAAAGAGGGGTTGTCAATGTTTGGCCCATAGATATTTAGTAGAGTTACTGAGGTAGAGTGGATTTCTCCTATTACGATCACATACCGACCCTCTTTATCCACAATAGTGGTTTTATGTAGAAAGGGAATTCCTTTCCGTACCAGAATCGCTGTGCCTCTCGTTTTGGCAGAGAAGTTAGAGTGATACACTTGCCCCACCCACCTACACTTAAGTCTGCTATGAGAGTTATTCTTCAGATGGGTTTCTTGCAAAAATATAATATCAGACGAGAGTGCTTTCAAGTGAGCTAGGACCTTGCCCCTCTTAATTGGTTCGTTTAAACCCTTGACATTCCAGGAAGTGAATGTAAGCCCCGCCCTCCTCTCGTTTGTAGTTTCTATGGTGGCCTGCATACCATGTAACTTGATAAAAAGGTAAGAAAGCGCACCAAACCATCACGATCAGCATATGTAGCACCTACACCCGAGCAGTATCCAACCCACCCCTCCCCCCCTGCAAGCACCTTTACTTCCCACCCTGTACCCCTAATTTCCCCAACACTTACCCCCCATCAACCCACATTTAACAGGCATGTACAAACAGGAGAAAAAAAAGGAAAAATAAAAATAATAAACACATTGTCTGGCCGATGCCAAAAAAGCACGGCGCGACCTCGAACAAGAGGTAAAACAAAAATAAAATCCCAACTATACGTTCACCTCTCACTATCCTAGAACTTCTACTAACATATGAACTGAGGAGGCTCCCTCGAGTTAAGTGTTCAGTTAGCATCTAATAAACCTAAACTGAATAAGTTGCAACTTAAACATATTGCGCATTTAAGCGTCATCCTGGGTCAATCCCAGAGATAAGCAAGATATAGCCTCAAGATTATATTGCTAAGCACTGCCGGTCAAAAAATAAACCATCCGCAACCGACATAGTCAGCCGTACCTTTACATACTGTGGGTCAGGAGATCGGAACAAGGATTTGTTAAATTAAACGTTCCCCCCATAAAAAAACATGTTTAATAAGAAATTAATAAAAATATATGCATACATATATATATACATACACATACACATACACACATGTACACACATACATACATACATACATACATACATACATACATACATACATACATACATACATACATACATACATACATACATACATACATATACATATATATATACATACACATACACACACACATACACACATGTACACACATACATACATACATACATACACACATACACACATATACATATATATACATACACACACATACATACATACACACATATACATATATATACATACACACACATACACACATGTACATACATACACATACATACACATACATACACACATATACATACATATATATACATACACACCTATATACATACATATACATGTATACATACCCACACAAAAAAAATTATATATAAAAATATAGATTTAAAGAATATGTATATACATCCATATGCACATATACACATACACACATTCATACCCCAGAATAACAATCTACACTGATTTAAAATATACACATACATAATACTAAAATGCTAAGAGAAAATAGTAATAAAGTACAAATAGTAATTATATGTACGCACACCTACACAGACATAAGCACTGCAGAGGGCTGGTGGGACTCTAGTCGGGAGAGAGGCCCACGGCCAGACAAAGGCAGAACGGCACAAAACATCAACTTGCTAACCAGGTGTCTGCCCCCTCCCAACCATCACCCCCAGTCCCCCACAAGCAATAAATAAATGGTATGGTAGTAAGAATAATGTAAGGATTGTAAAATAAATAACGAAACAAAACAAAAGTGGGGGAATATAAGTATATCCGTCCGAAGGTGTCAGTGATCAAACCTGGAAGTAAAAATTATGCATCGCTCTGAGCACAGCCGGGATGAAAGTGAATTTAACGTTAAATGAGAGCTCTGACCGCCATTCATTGGTCTGCTCAGCGTCTTACATGTTCCGTAGCCCTTGATGAGCCCGTTTAATACGTTTTCACCCAATATGGTATAGTATGGATTCGAGTCCTTGAGCAGACCCTAACACGCAATAACAAGGCACTCTAACCTGTACGGGGGATTGGTGTATATCCCCGGATAAACTTCTCTGCGTCCAAAACCGAGGAGAGCCAAATCTTCTCACCGGAAGGCGGGGTAATTCTTAGTCTTGCAGGGAAGAGTAAGGCTGGGCGAAGATGGAGTTTGTAGAGTTTGGTCATGACATCTCTGTAGTCGGCGCGATGCTTTGCCACATCGGGCGCATAATCCTCATAGACACGGAATGGATGCCCTTTATGTGACAGGTTGCCCCTCATTCGAGCTTCACGCAGGATAAGATCCTTGGTCTTGAAACTGTGACAACAGATGATTACTGGGCGAGGACGTTGGCCCGGTCCAGGCACTGGGACAAGGGAGCGATGTGCGCGGTCCAGCTGGGGATCCGAATCCAAAACATCCGATCCCATTGCATCCTTCAATAGCTTGGCGAAGGCCTCTACCCCCTCTGCCAGACCAACAACGCGAAGGTTATTACGTCTGGATCGGCCCTCCAGGTCCACCACTTTCACAGAAAGCCTCTGCACAGTATCCTGCAATGACGTGCATAGCTTCTCTAACTCGTCGATCCTACCAGCGTTGAATTCAGAAGCTTTCTCAAGGTCCACAATACTCTGGCCATGCGAAGCGACCGTTCGAATGATGCTCTCGATTTTGGTGTACAGTTCAGCAATAGTGGCCTTAAGATCCTCAGCTATAGCAACACGTAGCTCCCCCAAAGCCCGGGTAAATTCTGTAAGTGTCACGTTGTTGCATGTGCCTACCGCCATGTCTGTCTCGTTGTTTAGTGGGGAGTAGGACTCCGCTGTGGATTTATTGTCCTTTGGTCGCTTATTACTCGGCATTTTCATATAAAAAGTTACAATCTTGTATTAGAAAGAAACGTTTGTTGTAAAAAGTGCCATAAAGTAGGTTAAATTAGATTATTTCGCAAAAAAAGTTGCAGGAGCCTCTCACGCACAGCCGTTCACTCCAACATGCTAGCTCCGCCCCTCCATTGCCGATTCTAATCGGTGGAGATTGGTGCTGTGATGGAGGACCCTCTCCTCCATCGATGGGAGAGGAGTTGCGGCTGCTCCTGCTGATTCCATAACAAAGGTGCAGGATTCTGTCACGCGAGACTGGGTGTTTGAGGTAAGAATCAGGCGCAGAGAGCAGAGAGTTCCAAAGGGAAAAGTGCACTTTAATCTGGCACCAAAATACAATACCCAAAAACACAGGGCGCGAAAATACTGACCAACCCAAAACACAGGTTACACGGTCCGGAGCACTAACAAACCCAACGACACAACACGTAACACAGAATTAATCCCGCACAAAACAAGGGCGGGTTTACTAGGCTTAAATAAGGAAGCACATCAGGAAAACACAATTAGACACAGGTGCAACTAATAAGACAAACCAAACAGAAAAAGGAAAAAGGATCGGGGGCGGGTAGTAGCCCGGTGACGACGACCGCCGAGCACCACCCGAACAGGCAGGGGAGCCAACTTCGGTGGGAGTAGTGACATCATTGTTCTGTTGGAAGGTGAACCTTCACCCCAGTCTGAGGTCCTGAGCAGGTTTTCATCAACGATCTCTCTGTACTTTTCTCTGTTAATCTTTGCCTCAATCCTGACTAATCTCCCAGTCCTGCCGCTGAAAAGCATCCCCACAGAATGATGCTGCCACCACCATGCTTCATCGTAGGGATGGTGCCAGGTATCCTCCAGATATGTGACACTTGGCATTCAAGCAAAAGAGTTCAATCTTGGTTTCATCAGTCCAGAGAATTTTGTTTCTCGTGGTCTGAGAGTCCTTTAGGTGCTTTTTGGCAAACTCCAAGTGGGCTGTCATGAGCCTTTTACTGAGGAGTGGCTTCCATCTGGCCACTCTAACATAAAGTGCTGGTGGAGTGCTGCAGAGATGGTTGCCCTTCTGGAAGGTTCTCCCATCTCCACAGAGGAACTCTAGAGATCTGTCCGAGTGACCATCAGGTTCTTGGTCACCTCCCTGACCAAGGCCCTTTTCCCTTGATTGGTCAGTTTGACCAGGGGGCCAGCTCTAGGAAGAGTCTTGGTGGTTCCAAACATTTTCCATTTAAGGGTGATGGAGGCCACTGTGTTCTTGTGGACCTTCAATGCTGCAGACATTTTTTGGTAAACTTCCCCAAATCTGTGCCTCCACACAATCCTGTCTCGGAGCTCTACTGACAATTCCTTCAACCTCATGGCTTGGTTTTTGCTCTGACATGCACTGTCAACTGTGGGACCTTATATAGACAGGTGTGTGGCTTTCCAAATCATGTCCAATCAATTGAATTTACCACAGATGGACTCCAATCAAGTTGTAGAAACATCTCAAGGTTGATCAATGGAAACAGGACCTGAGCTCAATTTCCATTCTGAACACAAAGGGGCTGAATACTTATGTAAATAAGGTATTTTATATATTTATTTATTTTTCCAAAAATATCTAAAAAACAGTTCTCTTTGTTGTTATGGGATATTGTGTGTAGATTGCTGATGTTTTAAAAAAATCCATTTTAGAATAAAGCTGTAACAAAACAAAATATGGAAAAAGTCAAGGGGTCTGAATACTTTCCGAAGGCACTGTATCTATCATTAGAGAGAGAGAAAGATATGGAGAGAGAGAGGAGAGAGCGGGAGAGAGAGAGCAGTGAAACAGAGCGAGATAAGGAGGAAGGACGCGTATCGCTGTACCAGTTGAATGAATCGCACAGAAGTGTAGCGTGTACCTATCTCTGGAGACAGAGATGTGGAGAGATAGAGAGAGAAAAGGATGCGAGAGAGAGAAGGGAGAGAAACAGTGAGAGAGATGAGGAGAGAGAGAAGTGTACCGGTGTGCCAGTTAGATGACAGATGTGTAGCCTATACCTACCATTGGCTACATAACACAGCAGACCAACGTAAGAGAGAGAGAGGAGAGAGACACAAACAAACTACACCTACCTCGGCCTAAACAGCAGCATGACAGGTAAACTGTGAATAATCTGAGAGACAAGGCAAGAAGGACCTTCTACGCCATCAAAAGGAATAGAAATGTCTTTCTCTCAATTAGGATCTGGCTAAAAAATACTTAAATCTGTTATAGAACCCATTACCCTCTACGGTTGTTAGGTCTGGGATCTGCTCAACAACCAAGAATTGACCAAACGGGACAAACACCAAAAACATCCTCTGTGTACAAAGTAAAACACCAAATATTGAATGCAGAGTACAATTAGGACGATACCCGCTAATGATCAAAATCCAGAAAAGAGATGTTAAATTCTACAACCACCTAAAAGGAAGGGATTCCTAAGCCTTCCATTACAAAGCCTTCACCTAGAGAGATTAAGCAAGCTGGTCCTGGGGCTCTGTTCACAAACACAAACAGACCTCACAGAGCCCCAGGACAGCAACACAATTAGACCTAACCAAATCATCCCTGTGACTGACCTAAAATTAAGGAAAGCTTTGACTATGTACAGACTCAGTGAGCATAGCCTTGCTATTGAGAAAGGCAGACCATAGGCAGACCTGGCTCTCAAGAGAAGACATGCAACAGTTGAAGTCGGAAGTTTACATGCACTGAGGTTGGAGTCATTAAAACTTGTTTTTCAACCACTCCACATATTTATTGTTAACAAACTGTAGTTTTGGAGTTGGTTAGGACATGTACTTTGAGCATGACACAAGTAATTTTTCCAACAATTGTTTACAGACAGGTTATTTCACTTATAGTTCAATGTATCACAATTCCAGTGGGTCAAAAGTTTACATAACACTAAGTTGACTGTGCCTTTCAACAGCTTGGAAAATTCCACAAAAGTATGTCATGGTTTAGAAGCTTACCTATGGATGTGGAGGTGTACCTATGGATGTATTTCAAGGCCTACCTTCAAACTCAGTGCCTCTTTGCTTGACATCATGGGAAAATCAAAAGATATCTGCCAAGACCTCAGAAAACAGATTGTACACCTCCACAAGTCTGGTTCATTCTTGGGAGCAATTTCCAAATGCCTGAAGGTATCACGTCCATCTGTACAAACAACAGTATGTAAGTATAAACACCATGAGACCACGCAGCCGTCATACCGATCAGGAAAAATACACGTTTTGTCTCCTAGAGATGAACATACTTTGGTGCAAAAAGTGCAAATCAATCCCAGAACAACAGCAAAGGACCTTGTAAAGATGCTGTAGGAAACGGGTACAAAAGTATCTATATCCACAGGAAAATGAGTCCTATATCAACATATCCTGAAAGTCTGCTCAGCAAAGAAGAAGCCACTGCTCCAAAACCGCCATATAAAAGCCACACTACGGTTTGCAACTGCACAAAGATCGTACTTTTTGGAGAAATGTCCTCTGGTCTAATGAAACAAAAATAGAACTGTTTGGCCATAATGACCATCGTTATGTTTGGAGGAAAAAGGGGGAGGCTTGCAAGCCGAAGAACACCATCCCAACCGTGAAGCATGGCAGAACTGAGAGCAAGGAGGCCTACAAACATGACTCAGTTACTCCAGCTCTGTCAGAAGGAATGGGCCAAGATTCTCCCAACTTATTGTGGGAAGCTTGTGGAAGGCTACCCAAAATGTTTGACCAGAGTTAAACAATTTAAAGGCAATGTTCCCAAATACTAATTGAGTGTATGTAAACTTATGACACACTGAGAATGTGATGAAAGAAATCAAAGCTGAAATAAATCACTCTCTCTACTATTATTCTGACATTTCAAATTCTTAAAATAAAGTGGTGATCCTAACTGAAAAACTGAGTTTTAAATTAATTTGGCTAACAAGCTGACTACTCCGCTCGCATCACCTGCGCGAGCGTTGCAAAATAAATTTAGAAATCTATGTTATTCCATTATTGCACCCACACTGCTCGCGCCCACTAACAAGCGTCTGCGTTGCCAAGGGCTAAAATAGAAATCAGTTCTATTTCTGACGCAGATCGCACTGCACGTCCTGCCTCTCCCATCTCCTCATTGGTTTATAGAAGCAGGTACCCACATGCCATCTCCTCATTGGTTATACCCACGTGGATGACTGAACGAAGAACGAGGTCAGTGGCAGTAATGCACCTAAATTATAAAAGTTGCCAATCGCAATATAAAGTCAAGAGAAGAAAAAGATGACTTGAAACGATTCCATTTTATGTGTGGATTAATTGGCGGAGTAGGAGGACCTTGTGCATTTCAGGTAAAATATCAACTCAATGTTTATATTCCAGGACAAATTATCTAGCAACAGCAAGCTAGCTAAATAGGACAAATTAGCTAGCAAGTGCAAGCTAACTAGCTAAATTGCCATAAATGTTTAATGCTTTTCGAGCTGTCCCCAAATTAATATAATTGATTCAGAGTTTGTTTTGATATTTTAACCTGCGTGTCATGATCACATTTGGAGTGGGGGGACAAAATACAGTTATGCACAATGGCGCACGATGGGGCACGCGCGCAGCTGGTTTGGGTTCTGTGTAAGGTGTATGTAAACTTCTGACTTCAACTGTATCTGCACACCGCCCAACGAGGTGGAAACTGAGCTGCACTTCCTAACCTCTTGCCAAATGTATGACCATATTAGAGACACACATTTCCCTCAGATTACACAGACGCACAAAGAATTCAAAAAAACTAATCCAATTTTGATAAACTCCCATATCTATTGGGTGAAATACCACAGTGTGCAATCACTACAGCAAGATCCCCCCCCCGAAGACCTGCACCAAAAAGGTCCACACTAAGAGGACCTACACCCAGACCAACACAGCACCACCAGCCACCACAACCATTCCCCACCACAACCAATCGACCTCTCCCCAAACAAACCCTAGCAACACCCTATATAGGCATCCCCAGATTAGTCTTAAGCCCCTGTTGCCCCCCCCTCCCATGCCTCCCGCCCCTGCAGCAAGAACCTCAACATGACAGCCGCACATATGCCCAGGCTGTGAGCAGAGCAACAGGCCCAAATCCCACTAATACACCTGCCCAAGCCCCATCCTGAGACCTAAGAGGTTTGTGTCATATGCTAAACATTCTCTGCTTACACCTACTGTAATGGCCCGGGCCTAAACCACACAAAACAACACTAGACACTATGGAACACAAAGCTTTTACTATCTCATCCTGGAATATAAAATGTCTGATGTCATCTGCTTTTGGCCTAAAGAGCAGGAACCCAGACTTCATCAAATAAATTGGAAATACAGTTATTGTCATGCTACAAGAAACATGGTATAGAGGAGATGGACCCACTGGTTGCCGTCTTGGTTATAGAGAGCTGGTAATCCCATCAAACTACCATGTATGAAACAAGGGAAGAGACTCAGGGTTATGCTTATTTGATATAGAGCAGACCTAACCCACTCTATTAAATTAGTCAAAACAAGAACATTTTACATCTGGCTAGAAATTAATAAGGAAATGATCTCAACAGAGAAAAATGTCCTCATGTATGCTACCTAAATTTATATCCCCCAATAGAGTACCCATACTAGAGGGGGCGATCAAACATTTCCAGGCCCAGGGACATGTACTAGTCTGTGGCGACCTAAATGCCAGAACTGGACAAGAACCTGACACTCTTAGCACACAAGGGGATAAACACCTACTTGGAAGTTACAGTATTCCCTCCCAAATATGCTCACCTAGACACAACTATGACAAAGCAACCAACAAAATAAGGTCACAACTCCTGCAGCTCTGTTGCATGCTGGATCTCTACATAGTCCATGGTAGGCTTCGAGGGGACTCTTACGGTAGGTACACCTACAGCTCATCCCTTGGCAGTAGCACTGTAGATTACTTTATCATTAACCTCAACCCAGAGTCTCTCAGAGTGTTCATAGTCAGCCCACTGACACCACTATCAGATCACAGTAAAATTACAGTCTACTTGAACAGAGCAATACTCAATCATGAGGCATCAAAGCCAAAGGAATTGCATAATATTAAGAAATGCTATAGATGGAAGGAAAGTAGTGTAGAAATCTTTAAAAAAAAAAAACAATTAGGCAACAACACATTTAATCCATTTTAGGCAACTTCCTGGATAAAATGTTTCACTGTAATAGTGAAGGTGTAAACTTGGCAGTAGAAAAACCTAAAAACAATATTTGACCAGCTTCCGTATCAAAACATTTAAAGCAGACAACCTAAGAAAATGACCAACAATTACAATTGGTTTTACGAAGAATGCAAAAACCTGTGAAAGAAAGTGAAAAACCTATCCAACCAAAAACATTTAGACCGAGAAAACCTGAGCCTTCACTAATGGTGAATCACAAAAACAATACAGAAATTCACTATGAAAAAAGAAGGAACAGCACACTAGACATCAGCTTAATGTAATTGAAGAATCCATAGAATCTATTAAATTCCTGTGAAAATTGGAACACAAAAATAGTTATCTATCCAAAACAGAGATGTCAGGATAAACCATTTCTCCAATGTTTTTGGCTCTATAACTAAGGACAAATAGCAAAAGCATATACATGATCAAATACAAATCTTAGAATCAACTGTTAAAGACTAACAGAGCCCACTGGATTCTAAAATTACATTGAATGAACTAGAGGACAACATACAAATCCTCCAACCCAAAAAGGCCTATGGTGTTGATGGTATCCTAAAAGAATTGATACAATATTGTCATACCCTGATCTGTTTCACCTGTCTTTGTGCTTGTCTCCATCCCCCTCCAGGTGTCGCCCATCTTCCCCATTATCCCCAGTGCATTTATACCTGTGTTCTCTGTTTGTCTGTTGCCAGTTCGTCTTGTCTTGTTAAGCCTACCATCGTGTTTTTCTGTGCTCCTGTTGTTCCTAGTCTCATTCAGCCTGCCCTGACCTCGAGCCTGCCTGTATCTTTCGGACTCTGACCTGGTTAATGAACTTATGCCTGTCCTCGACCTGCCCATTGCCTCTCCCTTGAATTTGAATAAATATCAGAGACTCAAACCATCTGCCTACTGTGTTTGCATCTGGGTCTCGCCCTGTGTCGTTATAGTACCAACTAGCCATGACTGACCCAGCAGACTCGGACCGGCTCCACAACGCTGTCCCCCCTGCAGGGAGCCACCATTGAAAAACATGAAGAGCTACTTCAGAACCTTATGGCAGTCTCCATACGCTGGCGGGACGCCATGACCAGGGTTTCAAAACGTTACTGGAGCAATTCCGTGGACTATCTCCTAGGCAGCACGCCACAACGGAGACTTCCCAGACGCTCAGTAATCCCCCCGCAAGTGATGATTTTGTACAGCCTACCCCGGCTTCCCGAGAACCCCGCTTACCTCCTCCTGAGTGCTATGTTGGAGACCCTGGAACCTTCCGGGTGTTTCTTTCCCAGTGCTCCCCCAGTGCTGCTGGGAACATTTGTCCTTCTGCCTCCCCTGCCGGCGCAGGGTTCTTCGTTCCCTCCGGACCACTCGAGTATAGAGTATCTTATAATACTATTGTCTGGTAGGGCGCTCTCCTGGGCTATGGCGGTTTGGGAGCAGCAATCCGCTATTTGCCTTCGTTTGGAGGATTTCATGGTGGAGGTGAGGAAGGTATTAGATTCTCCGGTGTCCGGGAGAGAGGTGGCCCAAAAGCTACTTCAATTATGTGAAGAACCCCGTCGTGTGGTAGACTACGCTGTAGACTTTCACACGTTGGCCACCGAGAGTACCTGGAACCCAGAATCTCTTTTTGATACTTTTCTTCATGGACTATAGCCTTAACTATGAGGATCGATGGACGTCTACGGGAACACAGGAGGGAAAGGTCTGTTTTCGGCCCCACTCGTTCGTCCATGGCTGCTTGCTCGCCCCCGAAGAACCCGGAAGTCTGCATTTCCAAGAGGATCCGGAGTCACCCGAGTCCCCTTGGGAATCATCGGGAATGGGCGACTCGTTCTCTATTGTGCCTATGCAACAAGGCAGAGCTAGATTGTCGCCTCGGGAATAATTATATAGGCTTAACTTCAACAGTTGCCTGTATTGTGTTGCTACAGGGCATTACAAATCCACCTGTCCAGTAAAAGACCAGACTCATCAGTTAGGTACGAATACTGTGGTGGGCCATACTGGGAGTCTTCTAACTCCCATTACTCATACTCCCTTCCATGTTATCCTGCTGTGGGGTGACCGGTCTAAATCTCTCCAGGTGCTCATTGACTCTGGGCCTGATGAGAGTTTTATGGACGCTACCTACTCTGGTATCGGAGCTGGGTATCTCCACACAAATCCTCTCCGTTCACATAGACACCAGAGCACTGGACGGACGCACCATTGGCAGGGTCACTCATAATATTTATTTAGCTAGTCAGTTAAGAACAAATTCTTATTTACAATGACGGCCTACCCCTGACGACACTGCGCCAATTGTGCACTGCCTTATGCGACTCCCAATCAAGGCCAGATGTGATGCAACCTGGATTCGAACCAGGGACTGCAGTGACGTCTCTTGCACTGAGATGCAGTGTCGTAGACACTATCCTGGGTTGGAGCCCGTTCTGCCACTCACATTACCTTAAGGTGGAGCAGCCTGCCCTGGGACGTCCTCCTGCGGGCTCTGGTAAAGCCTCGGATTTCTCTGCCGTTCCCGCGGAGAACCAGAAGCTTCTGGAGGTTTGCAGCGAGGCTCGCGCCACCTTCTTCCCTCTGCATCGTCCCTACAATTGCGCTATTGATCTCCTCCCGGGCACAACACTGCCTCGTGGGTGGCTATATATTCCCTGTCTGGCCCTGAGACCAAGGCCATGGAGGAGTTCATTAAGGACTCTCTGGCTGCTGGGAACATTTGTCCTTCTGCCTCCCCTGTCGGCGCAGGGTTCTTCTTTATGGAAAAAAGGACAAGACCCTGTGTCCATGTAGCAACTACCGGGGCTTCAATGACATCACGGTTAAGAATCGTTACCCTCTACCACTCCTCTCCTCGGTTTTCGAACCTCTCCAAGAGGCAACCGTCTTTTCCAAGTTGGACCTTCCGAATACCTACCACCTACTTTGGATACGCGAAGGAGACGAGTAGAAGACGGACTTCAACACAGCTAGTGGAGACTATGAGTACCTGTTCATGCCGTTTGGACTCACCACTGCCCCCGCAGTGTTCCAGACCCTGATCAACGATGTGCTCTGTGACACGTTGAATCGATTTGTGTTCGTCTATCTCAAGAACACGTCCTCCATGTCCGACAAGTCCTTCAGCGCTTCCTAGAGAACCAGTTGTTCGTGAAAGTAGAGAAGTGCGAATTCCACTCCTCCTCTATCTCCTTTCTGGTATACGTCAGAAAGGAGATAGGGAATGTTCAAATGGATTCTGAAAATGTGAGAGCGGTGGTTGATTGGCCCCAACCCACATCCGGAGTGCAGCTGCAAAGTTTCTTTGGATTGGAGGAGTGGAGTCACTGGCTGTAAGGGATGGGACAACAATTTTTGATCCATAGACTCCCTGTCGACATTGTCTTTGATTTTGGTCCTCAATTCTCATCCCGATTCTTTAAGACGTTCTGCACCCTCATTGAGTCGCCGGCCAGCCTGTCCCACTGGTTTCATCCCCAGTCCAATGACCAGTCTGAGCATACCAATCAAGACCCGGAGATAACGCTTAGTTGCCTCGTCTCGACCAACCCCACCACCTGGAGCCGGCAACTTGTGTGCGTGGAGTACACCCGGAACACTCTTCCCTGATCGGCCACTGGGCTCTCACCCTTCGAGTGCTCCATGGGGTATCATCCCCAGCTCTTCCCAGAGCAAGTAGAAGAGGTCAACATACCCTCAGCCCAGATGTTCGTCCTCCACTGTCGGCGTACCTGAAAGAGAGCTTGGTCTGCTCTTCTCAAGACCACCTCCAGGCATCATCTACAAACGGACCGCCACAGGACTCTGGCTCCTCGCTATTGTCTCGGGCAGAGGGTATAGCTGTATACCCGAGACCTTTCTAATGACCGATTATTTTGACCGGGAACACCAGAGGTGTACAAAAGTTAAATAAAACATCCAAAATGTAATGAAAATCATCCAAATGAATTTTGTGTGTTCAGATGCCCTGCATGGTCAAAGTTATGGAACTTTATGACAATCAGAATAAATGAACTACATATTTCAGAGAAAAAATGTGTAAATCGGTCCAATTCGACCGGAACACAGCAGGAGGGTTAACATCATCCTCAGCTCTGGCATCTTCCCTCATATTTAAAACCAAGGACTGATCACCCCAAACCACAAACTTAGAGACAAATTTGACCCAAATAACTACCATGGGATATAAAATACCAGTCAAAAGTTTGGACACACCTACTCATTCAAAGATTTCTATTTATTTTTTACTATTTTGTACATTGTAGAATAATTGTGAAGACATGAAAACTATGAAATAGCATATGGAATCATGTAGAAACCAAAAAAGTGATATTTGAGATTCTTTTGAAGTAGCCACCTTTTGCCTTCATGACAGCTTTGCACAGTGTTGTGGAACAATTCTTACACAGGGGCACACAAAGTCAGTCTTAAATGAATCATTGTTTATTGTCAGTGTGCTGGAGAGGTTCCAACCAACTCAATGCACCATAGTACACATATCAATCAAGAGCTCTTCCTGGGCAGACCCAGCAGTTGTCTTTTAACGCCGAAGCTTCCAAATTGAAAACCCTAGTCTTTGGTGACTCCATTACCCGCCGTATTAGACCTAAAACGAATCATCCAGCGATCATACACTGTTTACCAGGGGGCAGGGCTACCGGCGTTAAGGCTAATCTGAAGATGGTGCTGGCTAAGGCTAAAACTGGCGAGTGTATAGAATATAGAGGTATTGTTATCCACGTCGGTACCAACGGTATTAGGATGAAACAGTCAGAGGTCACCAAGTGCAACATAGCTTCAGCGTGTAGATCAGCTAGAAAGATGTGCCGACATCGAGTAATTGTCTCTGGCCCCCTCCCAGTTAGGGGGAGTGATGAGCTCTACAGCAGAGTCTCACAACTCAATCGCTGGTTGTAAACTGTTATCTGTCCCTCCCAAAAGGTAGAATTTGTAGATAATTGTCCCTCTTTCTGGGATTCACCTAAAAACAGGACCAAGCCTGGCCTGCTGAGGAGTGACGGACTGCATCCTAGCTGGAGAGGTGCTCTCATCTTATCTACCAACATAGACAGGGCTCTAACTCCTCTAGCTCCACAATGAAATAGGGTGCAGGTCAGGCAGCAGGCTGTTAGCCAGCCTGCCAGCTTAGTGTTCTGCCACTAGCACAGTCAGTGTAGTCAGCTCAGCAATCCCCATTGAGACCGTGTCTGTGCCGCGACCTAGGTTGGGCAAAACTAAACATGGAGGTGTTCGCCTTAGCAATCTCACTAGAATAAAGACCTCCTCCATTCCTGCTATTATTGAAAGAGATCGTGATACCTCACATCTCAAAATAGGGCTACTTAATGTTAGATCCCTCACTTCAAAGTGACCATATCCCCCGTGCATCCCGCAAAGGCTGAGGTGTTGCTAAGATTTACGATAGCAAATTTCAATTTACAAAAAAAAGAAGTTTTCATCTTTTGAGCTTCTAGTCAGGAAATCTATGCAGCCTACTCAATCACTTTGTATAGCTACTGTTTACAGGCCTCCTGGGCCATATACAGCGTTCCTCACTGAGTTCCCTGAATTCCTATCGGACCTTGTAGTCATAGCAGATAATATTCTAATTTTCAGTGATTTTAATATTGACAAGGAAAAGCCCACAGACCCACTCCAAAAGGCTTTTGGAGCCATCATCGACTCAGTGGGTTTTGTCCAACATGTCTCTGGACCCACTCACTGTCACAGTCATACTCTGGACCTAGTTTTGTCCCATGGAATAAATGTTCCAGACTCCCTCTGCCTACCCAAGGATGTCAGAGGAAATAAATCAGTTAACCACCTAACTGAGGAACTCAATTTAACCTTGAACAATACCCTAGATGCAGTTGCACCCCTAAAAACTAAAAACATTTGTCATAAGAAACTAGCTCCCTTGTATACAGAAAATACCCGAGCTCTGAAGTAAGCTTCCAGAAAATTGGAACGGAAATGGCGCCACACCAAACTGGAAGTCTTCCAACTAGCTTGGAAAGACAGTACCGTGCAGTATCGAAGAGCCCTCACTGCTGCTCGATCATCCTATTTTTCCAACTTAATTGAGGAAAATAAGAACAATCCTGTCTGGGTTGGCGCCCCCCTTGGGTTGTGCCGTGGCAGAGATCTTTGTGGGCTATACTCGGCCTTGTCTCAGGATGGAAAGTTGGTTTTTGAAGATATCCCTCTATTGGTGTGGGGGCTGTGCTTTGGCAAAGTGGGTGGGTTTATATCCTGTCTGTTTGGCCCTGTCCGGGGGTATCATCGGATGGGGCCACAGAGTCTCCTGACCCCTCCTGTCTCAGCCTCCAGTATTTATGCTGCAGTAGTTTGTGTCGGAGGGCTAGGGTCAGTCTCTTATATCTGGAGTACTTCTCCTGTCTTATCCGGTGTCCTGTGTGAATTTAAGTATGCTCTCTCTCTAATTCTCTCTTTCTTTCTCTCTCTTGGAGGACCTGAGCCCTAGGACCATGCCTCAGGACTACCTGGCATGATGACTCTTTGCTGTCCCCAGTCTACCTGGCCGTGCTGCTGCTCCAGGTTCAACTGTTCTGCCTGCGGCTATGGAACCCTGACCTGTTCACCGGACGTGCTACCTGTCCCAGACCTGCTGTTTTCAACTCTCTAGAGACCGCAGGAGCGGTAGAGATACTCTTAATGATGGGCTATGAAAAGCCAACTGACATCTACTCCTGAGGTGCTGACTTGTTGCACCCTCGACAACTACTGTGATTATTATTATTTGACCATGATGGTCATTTATGAACATTTGAACATCTTGGCCATGTTCTGTTATAATCTCCACCTAGCACAGCCAGAAGAGGACTGGCCACCCCTCATAGCCTGGTCCCTCTCTAGGTTTCTTCCTAAGTTTTGGCCTTTCTAGGGAGGTTTTCCTAGCCACCGTGCTTCTACACCTGCATTGCTTGCTGTTTGGGGTTTTAGGCTGGGTTTCTGTACAGCACTTTGAGATATCAGCTGATGTAAGAAGGGCTATATAAATATATTTGATTTGATTTGATGATAATTAATCATTACCGTTTTGTTTCACTCATGTGACTGACCAATACTGTTTCATAACATGTGACAGACCAACACCTCACGAGGTTTCTCCTTTCTAAGCTGAGACATTGAAACAGAGATATCTTTTGTTTGTTCTCAAAACAAAGTAATTTGTTTTCAAAACACAGTCTGGGCGTACTGCCAAATTGCAGGCACTGATAGGTGTGATTTGTACAGTCAGACACTTGCATGAACACAGAAATTGGTTATTAGAACAGCACATGAACAGAACACAGAAATTAGTTATAAAAATTATTATTCAAAATTCCCATTGCAGCACTCTTGGCATTCTCTTAACTTGATTCATGAGGTAGTCACCTGGAATGCATTTTCATTTACTTGTTAAAAGTTCTTTTGTGGAATTTCTTTCCTTCTTAATGCTTTTGAGCCAATCAGTTGTGTTGTGACACGGTAGGGGTGGTATACAGAAGATAGCCCTATTTGGTAAAAGTCCATATTATGGCAAGAACAGCTCAAATAAGAAAACAGAAAGGACAGTCCATCATTACTTTAGGACATGAAGGTCAGTCAATCCGGGAAATTTCAAGAACTTTTAAAGTTTCTTCAAGTGCAGTCGCAAAAACCATCAAGAGCTATAATGAAACTGGCTCTCATGAGGACCGCCAAAGGAAAGGAAGACCCAGAGTTACCTCTGCTGCAGGGGATAAGTTCATTAGAGTTACCACTCTCAGAAATTGCAGCCCAAATAAATGCTTCACAGTGTTCAAGTAACAAACACATCTCAACATCAACTGTTCAGAGGAGACTGCGTGAATTTAAACATATATATATATATATACAGTGCCTTGCGAAAGTATTCGGCCCCCTTGAACTTTGCGACCTTTTGCCACATTTCAGGCTTCAAACATAAAGATATAAAACTGTATTTTTTTGTGAAGAATCAACAACAAGTGGGACACAATCATGAAGTGGACCGACATTTATTGGATATTTCAAACTTTTTTAACAAATCAAAAACTGAAGAATTGGGCGTGCAAAATTATTCAGCCCCTTTACTTTCAGTGCAGCAAACTCTCTCCAGAAGTTCAGTGAGGATCTCTGAATGATCCAATGTTGACCTAAATGACTAATGATGATAAATACAATCCACCTGTGTGTAATCAAGTCTCCGTATAAATGCACCTGCACTGTGATAGTCTCAGAGGTCCATTAAAAGCGCAGAGAGCATCATGAAGAACAAGGAACACACCAGGCAGGTCCGAGATACTGTTGTGAAGAAGTTTAAAGCCGGATTTGGATACAAAAAGATTTCCCAAGCTTTAAACATCCCAAGGAGCACTGTGCAAGCGATAATATTGAAATGGAAGGAGTATCAGACCACTGCAAATCTACCAAGACCTGGCCGTCCCTCTAAACTTTCAGCTCATACAAGGAGAAGACTGATCAGAGATGCAGCCAAGAGGCCCATGATCACTCTGGATGAACTGCAGAGATCTACAGCTGAGGTGGGAGACTCTGTCCATAGGACAACAATCAGTCGTATATTGCACAAATCTGGCCTTTATGGAAGAGTGGCAAGAAGAAAGGCATTTCTTAAAGATATCCATAAAAAGTGTTGTTTAATGTTTGCCACAAGCCACCTGGGAGACACACCAAACATGTGGAAGAAGGTGCTCTGGTCAGATGAAACCAAAATTGAAGTTTTTGGCAACAATGCAAAACGTTATGTTTGGTGTAAAATCAACACAGCTCATCACTCTGAACACACCATCCCCACTGTCAAACATGGTGGTGGCAGCATCATGGTTTGGGCCTGCTTTTCTTCAGCAGGGACAGGGAAGATGGTTAACATTGATGGGAAGATGGATGGATCCAAATACAGGACCATTCTGGAAGAAAACCTGATGGAGTCTGCAAAAGACCTGAGACTGGGACGGAGATTTGTCTTCCAACAAGACAATGATCCAAAACATAAAGCAAAATCTACAATGGAATGGTTCAAAAATAAACATATCCAGGTGTTAGAATGGCCAAGTCAAAGTCCAGACCTGAATCCAATCGAGAATCTGTGGAAAGAACTGAAAACTGCTGTTCACAAATGCTCTCCATCCAACCTCACTGAGCTCGAGCTGTTTTGCAAGGAGGAATGTGAAAAAAATTCAGTCTCTCGATGTGCAAAACTGATAGAGACATACCCCAAGCGACTTACAGCTGTAATCGCAGCAAAAGGTGGCGCTACAAAGTATTAACTTAAGGGGGCTGAATAATTTTGCACGCCCAATTTTTCAGTTTTTGATTCGTTAAAAAAGTTTGAAATATCCAATAAATGTCGTTCCACTTCATGATTGTGTCCCACTTGTTGATTCTTCACAAAAAAATACAGTTTTATATCTTTATGTTTGAAGCCTGAAATGTGGCAAAAGGTCGCAAAGTTCAAGGGGGCCGAATACTTTCGCAAGGCACTGTATATATATTTCACCTTTATTTAACCAGGTAGGCTAGTTGAGAACAAGTTCTCATTTGCAACTGCGACCTGGCCAAGATAAAGCATAGCAATTAGACACACAACAACACAGAGTTACACATGGAATAAACAACACAAAGTCAATAATACAGTAGAACAAAAGAAAACAAAAAGTCTATATACAGTGAGTGCAAATGAGGTAAGATAAGGGAGTTAAGGGAATAAATAGGCCATGGTGGCAAAGTAATTACAATATAACAATTAAACACTGGAATGGTAGATGTGCAGATGATGAATGTGCAAGTAGAGATACTGGGGTGCAAAGGAGCAGGTGGCGAAGTAATTACAATATAGCAATTAAACACTGGAATGGTAGATGTGCAGAAGATGAATGTACAGGTAGAGATAATGGGGTGCAAAGGAGCAAGATAAATAAATACTGTATGGGGATGAGGTAGCTAGATAGATGGGCTATGTACAGGTGCAGTGATCTGTGAGCTGCTCTGACAGCTGGTGCTTAAAGCTAGTGAGGGAGATATGAGTCTCCAGCTTCAGAGATTTTTGCAGTTCGTTCCAGTCATTGGCAGCAGAGAACTAGAAGGAAAGACGACCAAAGAAGGAATTGGCTTTGGGGGTGACCAAATATACCTGCAATGGTGACCAGTGAGCTGAGATAAGGCGATGCTTTACCGAGCAGAGACTTGTAGATAACCTGTAGCCAGTGGGTTTGGCGAAGCGTATGAAGCGAGGGCCAACCAACGAGAGTGTACAGGTCGCAATGGTGGGTAGTGTATGGGGCTTTGGTGACAAAATGGACGGCACTGTGATAGACTGCATCCAGTTTGTTGAGTAGAGTATTGGAGGCTATTTTATAGATGACATCACCGAAGTCGAGGATCGGTAGGATGGTCAGTTTTACGAGGGTATGTTTGGCAGCATGAGTGAAGGATGCTTTCTTGCGATATAGGAAGCCAATTCTAGATTCAATTTTGGATTGGAGATGCTTAATCAGGCCTTCATGGTCGAATTGCTGCAAAGAAACCACAACTAAAGGACACCAATAAGAAGAAGAGACTTGCTGGGTCAAGAAACACAAGCAATGGACATTAGGCCAGTGGAAATTTGTCCTTTGGTCTGATGAGTCCAAATTTGCCATTTTTTGTTCCAACCGCTGTGTCTTTGTGATACACAGAGTAGGTGAACGGATGATCTCTGCATGTGCGGTTCCCACTGTGAAGCATGGAGGAGGAGGTGTGGTGGTGTGGTGGTGCTTTTTCAAAGCACACTTAACCAGCATGGCTACCATAGCATTCTGCAGCGATAAGCCATCCCATCTGGTTTGCGCTTAGTGGGACTATCATTTGTTTTTCAACAGGACAATGACCCAACACACCTCCAGGCTGTGTAAGGGCTATTTGACCAAGAAGGAGAGTGATGGAGTGCTGCATCAGATGACCTGGCCTCCACAATCACATGACCTCAACCCAATTCACAGAGTGAAGGAAAAGCAGCCAACAAGTGCTCAGCATATGTGGGAACTCCAAGACTGTTGGGAAAGCATTCCAGGTGAAGCTGGTTGAGCGAATGCTAATAATGTGTAAAGCCCTTAATCAAGGCAAAGGGGGGCTACTTTGAAGAATCTAAAATCTAAAATATATTTGGATTTGTTTAACACTTTTTTGCTTACTACATGATTCCATATTATTTCATAGTTTTGACTTCACTATTATTCTCCAATGTAGAAAATGTACTTGCCTAGATAAATAAAGGTTAAAAAAAATAAAGAAATAAAATAAAATAGTAAAAATCAAGAAAAATCCTTGAATGAGTAGGTGTTTCCAAACTTTTGACTGGTACTGTACATCAACAGCAACTTTAGGAAAATCCTTTGAATTATCATTAACAGCACATCTCCTCAGTGAAAACAATGTACTGAGCAAATGCCAAATTGGCTTTTTACCAAATTACTGTACAACAGACCATGTATTCAACCTGCTCACCCTAATTGACAAAAAAACAAAAAAAAACAAAGGCAAAGTCGTCTCAGCTTTGTTGACTTCAAAAAAGTTTTTGAATCAATTTGGCATGAGGGTCTGCTATCCAAATTGTTGTAAAGTGGTGTTGGGGGAAAACATACAACATTATAAAATGCATATACACAATCAACAAGTGTGTGGTTAAAATGGACAAAAAAACACATTTATTTTCACATGGCTGTGGGGTGAGACAGGGATGCAGCTTGAGCCCCACCCTCTTCAACATATATATCAACGAATTGGAGAGGGCACTACAACAGTCTGCAGCACCCGGCCTCACCCTACTAGAATCTGAAGTCAAATGTATACTGGTTGCTGATGATCTGGTGCTTCTGTCCCCAACCAAGGAGGGCCTGCAGCAGCACTTAGATGTTCTGCACAGATTCTGTCAGACAAAAGTAATGGTGTTCCAAAAACATACCTTGGCCTAAACATCAGCGCAACAGGTAACTTCCACAAAGCAGTGAATGATCGGAGAAACAAGGAGAGAAGGGTCTTCAATGACATCAAAATAAAGATAAAATTCAACACACCAATTAGGATCTGGCTAAAAAGACTTGAATCAGTTATAGAACCCATTACCCTTTATGGTTGTGAGGTCTGGGGGTCAGCTCACCAACCATCAATTCTCAAAATGGGATAAACACCAAATTGAGACTCTGCATGCAGAATTCTGCTAAAATATCCTCAGTGTACAACGTAAAACACCAAATAATGCATGCAGAGCAGAATTAGGCCGATACCCGCTGATGATCAAAATCCACAAAAGATCTGTTAAATTCTACAACCACCTGAAAGGAAGTGATTCACAAACCTTCCATAACAAAGCCATCACCTACAGAGAGATGAACCTAGAGAAGAGTCCCCTAAGCAAGCTGGTCCAAGGGCTCTGTTCACAAACACAAACAGACCCCACAGAGCCCCAGGACAGCAACACAATTAGACCCAACCAAATCATTAGAAAACAAAAAGTAAAACATTTCTTTACACATTGGAATGAATTAACAAACAAACTGAGCAAACTAGAATGCTATTTGGCCCTAAACAGAGAGTACACCGTGGTAGAATCCCTGACCATTATGACTGACTCAAAATTAGGGAAAGCTTTGACTATGTATAGACTCAGTGAGCATAGCCTTGCTATTGAGAAACGTTGCCGTAGAGAGACCTGGCTCTCAATAGAAGACAGGCTGTGTACACACTGCCCACAAAATGTGGAAACTGATCTGCACTTTCTAACCTTCTGCCAAATGTATGACCACATTAGAGACATATATTTCCCTCAGACTACACAGACCTACAAAGAATTCGAAAACAAATCCATTTTGATAAAGTCTCATATCTATTGGGTGAGATACAGTGGGCAATCACAGCAGCAAGATGTGTGACTTGCTGCAAAAAGAAAATAGAAACCAGTGAAGAACAAACACCATTGTAAATACAACCCATATACATGTATTTTCCCTTTAGTACTTTAACCATTTGCAAAACATGAAATGTCTTTATTCTTTTGAAACTTGTGTCATTGTAATATTTACTTTGTATTGTTTATTTCACTTTTCTTTATCAATTTCACTTGCTTTGGCAATATGATCATATGTTGCCCCATGCCAATAAAGCCCATTGAATTGAATTGAGAGACAAGAACCACTGCCCGAACCATGGCTAACTATCTCCCATGCATATCTGATTAATGCCGGTAAACTGATTACAATTATCCGGTGCTGTGAGTGTTTTCATTGTAAATGTTTCACTCTCCCGTTTAACCTGGGAAGCTTGCAGTTTTGATGTAATCTCTCTCTCTGTTTCTCTGCATTCTCGTGAAGGCTAGTTTAAGTAGCCTTCAAAACACCCTCCTTCCTCTAAGCTCTTCTGTCTCTCCCCATCTCCTCCTCCTCCCCTCCCAACCAACTGATTCAAATCGCCCCCGATGCTATGCGTATAGTGTGTGTCGGTGTGAGAGCGGAGCGAGAGAACCAGAGATTTGATAGTGCCCAGTCGTGTGGGAGGATTCAAGCCGAGAGACAGGTACCCAGGTCGGGCAAAAGCAGCGGGGGACGCCACGGTAACAGAGATACTTATTTAATCGCCCCCGGTAGAATACAGATGCATGGCACCACAGCTTGCTACGGTGTTCGTCTCTAAACGTTACCTAGATGCTTGAAAGAGGCTGGCTTAGGCTATCGGGTTTTGACGATGAGGATTTTAGAATTTAAACGGTTTTTACTGAGCTTCGCCGGTGAACGGAATAAATTAATGAATACGTTGATAGATGGACGGATAAATTAATATTATTGAAATCCGTGTTTTGTGCCAGTCTCCGTCGTTATTAACGATCCCATTTGCAATGGAATTAATGATCAAACGTTGTCGTTCGTGAGCCGCCAGCTCTAAAAGGTAGAAAGAAACCCTGGCTACGCGCTACTTACTGCCTGTTGTTCCAAAGACAAAATAACTGAAGGTTACAGAACAATCGGTTTATTTTTAACGTTTTCGTCTCAAAAGAAATAGCCTTATAAACGCATAGCGCTACTGTATCGTCATATGATTTTAAATCATACTGCCCTTTGACAACTGTAGACTAGATGGGTAGGTCGGACGTTGTGTAGTAGCAACACGTCGGTTAAATTCAGAGAGCTGAAACCAAGGAAACAGGACACACACTTGAGACACATGATGACCGTCAGGTGTTCTGTTAGCAACCACTCGACCTGCAGGTGACCACTGAGAAATATAACATGATGTTTGTAATTGCGATACACATTATAACATTACATGGCAAAATGTCTTGAAAGTGACAAATTGAAATGTTCATGCGGTGCGTGTGTTGTAATAGCCTACTGGAATGTGTGTGCATGATTCTTATGACAATCCTGTGTGTGTGTTACTTTATAAATGTAGCCTAATTCTTTACAGTTACTAGTTACCTGTCCAAAATTGTAATCAGTAACGTAACTTTTGGATTACACAAACTCAGTAACATAATCTGATTACTTTCAGTTATTTTTAGATTAATTTCCCTTTAAGAGGCATTAGATGAAGACACAAATTAATATTACCAATTGAACGGTATCTGTTGCAGGATAAATCGATGTTAGCGTTTACATAGCTGGGGGCCATAAATGGATGTTGGAATTTCCTTTATCGGTTGGTTGTGTAGGTAGGCTTCTTCTAACCCTTTGCTTTCTGATGTAGATAATAATACGATTAGGCTATAGCCTATCTTTACATTAAAAACCAATGTCTGTCAGATTTCCAGTCATTCCAATTAGCCTAATTGACTACCCCTTGATCTTCAAGAGTAGGACTTGTAAATATGGAAATATAGCTTAGGCAAATTGTTTTGCCTGAGCATAACCCCAAAATGAAGGACTTTTTAGCCTACTCTGTTGTTTATCGTCATGGAGGACTGCTCTCGTGGAATGGCATTGTTTGAGCACTACCGAAAACTGCAATTTGCATGTGAAAAATTAATGCCATATCCTGCATTTTCTAAAGGCTTAATGTAACGGATTACAGTTACAGTTTTTTTTGTAATCATGTTATATTTGATGACTGTCTTTTCATCAGCGTTGAAGCACGAAGGCTTATTGGCATGTCATCATTTAGTTAATGCTATATTAGGCCTATCCTTTGTAATAACCATCATCATCATCTTCATTATCATCAATGGCAGATGTTCAGAAAAAGCTGTTATTCAATGAGCAAGGCATATGTCTTATTATTGCCCTATGTAGAGAAATAGGCCTACATTTCATGTTGTGGGCAGCCAAATGTAGCTCGATGTTTGTTTTAACTCAACAACCGGCTAAACAGTTTAACAGTACCCAGGTTAACCATTCTAACAGTTTGCATAAAGTCAAAATGATTGTGTTGGTATTCACACAAGTGCTATAGGCTTCACCACATCATGCAGTGACCAAGACAGTTAAGCAGAGGAACCAGTAAAGAGAAAAACAAATGAACTTGGTCACTCCCACCCTAGCAACACTCCATTTTCTGAACTGTGTTAACTGTGTTAACAGTGTGCGGCTCTCTTTTATTTTCAAACTGTATTAACAGTAACACCACCCAAGTTAAGCCATTTTAAGTTTGCATGAATTAATATGACTTACACCATCAAAACGCAAACCCAAAGAGTGAGAGTGGCAAACTGATTTGCTCTAGCTGACATACGGGGACATTTCAAACGGTCTTGCTCTGACATACGAGGATATTTCAAACACCTGCCTAACTAACTGTCAACTGGCACTTAAAAAAAAATAATAAAATATGAATCATTCATCTTTTCAGAGGATCGAGGCTACATTAGATCAACGGACGAAGTGTAAAGATTGAAGTCTGGTCACGCACATCACGTCCCATCTTCTCCTCTCCTCCTTTTCCCAAGTCCGTTCCTTCAAACAATCACCATCATGGCTTCCAAACTAAACCCGAATGTCTTGTACGTCCAAGAACTGCGGGAGTCGACGTCTTCACAGGAATCTGACCGCCTAGCACCGCCCGAACCCGGGGAAGAGAGCTCGGATAGCGACGGAGAGACGGACGAGACGGAGCAGAAGCTGATCCGGAAAGTGTCCACGTCAGGACAGTTACGTGCCAAGGTAGGAGAGACACACACACACACACTGTATTTTTTTTACTGAACCTTTATTTAACTAGGCAAGTCATTTAAGAACAAATTCTTATTTACAATGAAGGCCTACCCCAGCCAAACCCGGACGAAGCTGGGCCAATTTTACGCCGCCCTATGGGGCTCCCAATCATCACCGGATGTGATACAGCCTGGATTCGAAACAGAGACTGTAGTGATGCCTCTTGCACTGACTGCTGCACCACTCAGGAGCAAGCATGCATGCTCACTCACACACACACACAGTGGTGAGATGTTTTGTGTTTTTCTTCATAGCACTCTATGGCATTATAGGCCTATTTTTCTTGTCATCATGAAAGATGAACTGTGGAATTGATCCTGGTTAGGATAGTGGGCATAGGCTTAATGTTCTGAAAACACACTCACACCCACACACATAATTGGCAACTGATTAGTAACTGATTAATAACAGTGTTTTATTGAGTAAGACATAAAGTTTGTTTGAATTTGGTCAATATATTTATAGTGGGTGAATCGGGTTGAATCGTTACAGTTATTGATCGACAGTCATAGGTCATTGTGGATCAATATGAAGCCATAGCTGTCACCTATATGGTGTTGTTTCTATAGTGATCTCATGGCTGTGTTTCTTCCTGAGACAGCTGGTTCAATCAAATGATACCCTATTGGCTTATGCACTTTCCCATAGAGTGCACTTTCCCCCATATATTCCACTACCTTTGACCAGAGATATGCAAATAGCTCAGGTGGTAGTTGGTAGACTATAGTGCTTGCAAATGCCAGGATAGTGGGTTCGATGCCTGAGACCACCAATATGTGATAACTTTACTCACGCATGACTGTAAGTCGCATTGTATAAAAGCATCTGCTGAATGACATGTATATACATTTATATTTTATTCTAGTACAGGCTGAATGATTAACTGAATGAACAACAGAGACAGAATGCAATATAGAATTGTATTAAATTGTTTGGGGTATGGCCCCATCTCTGAGGAATACTGATGACAGGTAGCTGATGAAAGGTAGCCTTTTGTTTGGGCAGCTGGCATCGAAAACTAAAAAGGTTCGGTACTATCATTTTTTCAATGTTCAGTACTTCTGTCAAATGTGACTCACGTGATTGAGAGGATCAAGCCTGTGACAGCGCAGACCGTTTATAGAGCGAAGACCAAAGTGCCTTCTCCACTTGCTCATTCATTGCTTGAGCTATCTGGCTGCATTGTTACTTCCCCACTCATGCTGCACAGAAGTTATCACACTTGAATAATGCAACGCGGCATGTAGACATTTTGTTTATTACTTTTCGCAAAACAATGTCCATACAGGCTAGAACTAGAACACCTTTACACAATGCAAGACGATACTGGTAGCTTCTATCTTTAATTTGTCGGCTAACTTTCCTTGCTAGCTTACAGCTGAATTCACAACCCTAGTACTTTGTTTGGTTGCAAAACATAATGCAATATATGCTGATTTCAAAGCTGATTATCACCAAAAACTTTATTAATTCACTTCGTTTCCCTCCCCGCCAAAAACGAATTCACTTCTTCGTCTTCCTCACGTCGCATCTGATTTCCACTAGATTCCATAGCCACCAAGTCATATTCCACAGCCACGTTCTGCCTGGCGAATTACGTCATTACTTTTTTAAAGAGACACCGCACAGTTTAAAAAATATTATTGCGTCTTCTATGCAAATGTTGTTGACCAGTACAATAAAATAACATGTTCTCCTAGCAGTCTCAATTAAAATAAGTCTTCAATGGAAGAGATTGTTTTGTCATTTGTAGCCCCATGAAATCAGCTAAAACAAGCTCAATATCTCAATGCAAGCACACACTCCTATTGAATAATATGCATTCACTTGTATTGTGAATTGATCTAAAATACGTCTTGATTTACCCAGTTTATCAAGAGATGTACCATTCAAATAAATTAGTATCATTATGTTGTTTTGTAGTTAGGTTGGTAAAAACAAAGTCAGATTGATTGTATGATTGATTAATTAATGCATACATGGCGGTCTCTGAAAAATGTGCATAAACATTTTCAAACGTAATGATATTGAACAAAGCAGTAGCTGAGTTTATCTGTCTGGATGATGTGCCATTGTGTGACTTTGGCTAATATGCCTTCTTTTTTGTTTGTTGTGGTATCGTTTTGTTATTGTTTTGGTATCGAGTATCGTGATCGAGTATTGTGATACTAAACCTGAGCTGTATTCGAATACTCACTGCACTAACTATACTATTTGTGAAGTAAATTGAGTATGTAGTATGCTTATTGGTCATAGTATGGATACAGATAGTATGCCAAATGTTCCCAGATGTCGTACTAAATTCACCAAAATACGAAGTATACAAGCAGTGGACACTATTTCTGTGCTTTTAGGGCCCATAATGCAATTCTTCAGAAGGTGGGCGTGGCTTCACAACGTTTTCAGATTTTAAGAAAATGGAGGAAAATATGCAGCTGAAGTGCGACTAGAGCAGATACAAATTCATTGCTTTAACTAATTATGACAAATGTTAAGAAAATGTTGAGCATTGTAATGAAATAACGTTACGTAACAAAGTTACGTTACACGTTATGTTGGCTGACAGTTTGTTAGCTACGCTATCCTTACGAACCGCATAGCATATCATTACAGCAGTATTAGCAGTGTTAGCTAGCTACCTAATGTTAGTTGGCTACTAATACACCAGTATATTAACTATATGCTATCTAACTAACGACCCAACATTTATTGACTTGATTATTCACATCATTCTTAGCTTAGCCACGTGGTAAAATCGTTGTGCTTTCTTAATGGACATTGTTAATTCTCTCTGGCTATCTACTCCGATTTCAGAGCATCGAATAACTGATGAATTTACAACCATTGAATATGGCCAGTGTCAGTAAACATTTGCAAAAAATCGTAATTAAATTGTTGCCAGCAGCACAGTTACACTCACCAACGCTCTAGATAACATGAAAACAGCTTAACTAGCTCTGCTAGGGCTAGTAAAATGGTCAGAGTGAGGTGTTCTCTCATTTGTTTCTGGAAGTTGCTAGCAAGCTAGCCAACGTTTCCCAGTTAGTTTAGGTGTTTGACTGCCGTTGTGAGATCAGAATGCTCGGATCAACCCTACTCCTCGGCCAGAGCATCCAGTGTGTACTCTGAACGCTCCAAGAGCAAAACGCACAGATTTTACGAACGAACAATCTGACAACGCTCTG
Organism: Oncorhynchus tshawytscha; assembly: GCF_018296145.1. Lineage (NCBI taxonomy): Eukaryota > Metazoa > Chordata > Actinopteri > Salmoniformes > Salmonidae > Oncorhynchus > Oncorhynchus tshawytscha. The sequence continues at coordinate 16,150,833 of NC_056443.1, forward strand.
AATTTACTAATGGACAATATGACAATGCTATGAATTTACGAATGCCCAGAGCACACTCCGAGCACACTCTGGCACTCCAGATTGAATTTACGAACTCACCCGAAGTCGTAAGATGTTTAGCTAGTCATTTGTTATGCTAACAAGCTAGCAAGAGGTTGCATAGCAACAGTATCAACTTCCTGAAGATGGGTGAAGCGTTAGTACGCTTAACTGAACGGATACCGTTCGTTTACGGTATACTAAAATGAACTAATAGTATATAGTAGGCAGTATATAGTCATTTAGTATGTAGTATACAGTATGTTAGTATGGGTATTTGAACATAGCTGTGGTATTGATATTGAAGTCAAAATTCTGGTATCGTGACAATACTAGGTTGTATTGATGATTGGTTAGATAATCGTTAGGTTGTACGATAATAGTACAGGAGCTACAGTAGCTAATATCAAATCCTAGATTGGATTGCAAGTTGTCAATCAAATAGGCCATGCAATGCAGAACCATGCCTAAAATAGTTTGTGTGTGTGTGTGTGTGTGAGAGAGAGAGAGAGAGTGAGAGAGAGATTATTAGATTGTGTTTCCTGAAGTCACATGACTCAGATTAACCTAGTCATAGACCTGAGAATTTGGCCCCTTATAACTATAGGCTGATTGGATTAGAACTGTGTGTGTGTGTGTGTGTGTGTGTGTGTGTATGTGCGTGCATGTGTGTTTGTCTGTGAAAATGAGCACTGATTTGTTTCAACAAAACAGATACAGTATGCTAATTAATAGCAAACACAAACAATCTCCCTCTCTCTCCCAACTCCTTCTCCCTCCCTCCTGGATTTATCCCCTCCTTCTCTCTCTCTCTCTCTCTCTCTCTCTCTCTCTCTCTCTCTCTCTCTCCCATTTCTCCCGCTCTCCCTCCCTTTTCCATCTTTCTCCCCCTCTCTCTTTCTTTCTCTCTCTCTTTCTCTCTGTCTCTTTCCTCTACCCCCTCGGTAGTCCCCAGTGTATTTGCATCAGGCTCATTAGCTCAGAGCTAAGTGTTATTAGCCTTGACATGTCACCCATACATGATTAAATTAAACCATTAACAAACACACAAACTCACCATTAACACTACAACTACGACAGTCAGCCCCAAAATGGTTAGAGTGGTTAGGGTTTCCCCTAGGTCGAACCGGTGCTTAGGCCTCAAGGGATTGTTGGTTTCCAGGGTTACCAGAAGAGTGTGTAAGTAGGTAGGGGAAACAGTAGGAACCAGTAGGAACCCATTTTTACTCATAGCTTATGTTTAGGTTTATTAGAATATCATAGTACATATGCAGAAACATACATAAAATGTGATGTCATATAATATATATATTACCAAAAAGTGAAATTATAACATCAGCCTAAGTGCATCGTCAATAATTCACATGATCTTATTGGCTTCCAAGCTTAGTGTGCTAGTACTGGAGAAAATAGAATACTCTAGGTCGAATGTATTGGGGAACTTGAATGTGAGGTGTGGAATAGGGAAAACACCAGAGGGGAGGGGAAACAATAGGGTGAGGGGTGTGTGTTCAGTAAACCTATGACAGTGAGGGGGGAGGGAAGATGGAAGCAGAGTGCCTACAGAGTTGCCAATAGGTAACAGGTGTGTGTGTGTATGTACACTAACAGGTGTCCTGTCTTCCATGGGGTCCTGTTGTCATCTGTTCCGAGTAGGGCTGTGATGGTCATGGAATTTTGGATGATGGTTTTTGGCCAGCCAAATGACAGCAGTCACCGTAATAACCATTCGAATAGCCCCAAAAATATATACAAAAAAATATACCGTCAAAAGTTTGGACACACCTACTCATTCAAGTGTTTTTCTTTATTAAACTATTTTCTACATTGTAGAATAATAGTGAAGACATCAAAACTATTAAATAACATATGGATTCATGTAGTAACCAAAAAAGTGTGAACCAAATCAAAATATATTTTATATTTGAGATTCTTCAAAGAAGCCACCCTTTGCCTTGATGACAGCTTTACACACTCTTGGCATTCTCTCAACCAGCTTCACCTGGAATGCTTTTCCAACAGTCTTGAAGGAGTTCCCACATATACTGAGCACTTGTTGGTTGCTTTTCCTTCACTCTGTGGTACAACTCATTCCAATCCATCTCAATTGGTTTGAGGTCAGGTGATTTTGGAGGCCATCACTCTCCTTCTTGGTCAAATAGCCCTTACACAGCCTGGAGGTGTATTAGGTCATTGTCCTGTTGAAAGAAAATGTATAGTCCCACTAAGCGCAAACCAGAGGGGATGGTCTATCGCTGCAGAATGCTGTGGTAGCCATGCTGGTTAAGTGTGCCTTGAATTCAAAATAAATCACTGACATGTCTCCAGAAAAGCACCATCACACCTCCTCTATGCTTCACGGTGGGAACCACACATGCAGAGTACATTCGTTTACTTACTCTATGTCTCACAAAGACACGGCAGTTGGAACCAAAAATCTCAAATTTTGACTCATCAGACCAAAGGACAGATTTCCACTGTTCTAATGTCCATTGCTCATGTTTCTTGGCCCAAGCAAGTCTCTTATTATGATTGGTGTCCTTTAGTAGTGGTTTATTTGCAGCAATTCGACCATGAAGGCCTGATTCATGCAGTCTCCTCTGAACAGTTGATGTTGAGATGTGTCTGTTACTTGAACTCTGTGAAGAATTTATTTGGACTGCAATTTCTGAGGTTGGTAACTTATCCTCTGCGGCAGAGGAAACTTTGGGTATTCCTTTCCTGTGGCGGTCCTCATGAGAGCCAATTTCATCATAGCGCTTGATGGTACTTGCGACTGCACTTGAAATGTTCCAGATTGACTGACCTTCATGTCTTTTAGTAATGATGGACTGTCGTTTCTCTTTGCTTATTTGAGCTGCTCTTGTCATAATTTGGACTTGGTCTTATACCAAATAGGGCTATCCTCTGTATAGAATCCCTATCTTGTCACAACACAACTGATTAGCTCAAAGTATGCAAAGCTGTCATCAAGACAAAGGGTGGCTACTTTGAAGAATCTCAAATATAAAATATATTTTTGTTTAACAATTTTTTGGTTACTACATGATTCCATATGCGTTATTTCATAGGATGGTTATCTTCACTATTATTCTAGAATGTAGAAAATTGTAAAAAATAAAGGAAAACCTTGAATGAGTAGGTGTGTCCAAACTTTTGACTGGTACTGTATATTATACAGATGCACATTTTCTCTTCTCCTCAGCTCCTGACTGCATGTGCTGCCATAGAAATGGAATGAATAGTACAAGGGCGTCAGCATTCAAGCCAATGATGGCATAATGGTTGGACTGGCGACCATTGCGAGTTTACCCATATGAGCAAAGCTGGGAATAAAAGAACGAAGTAAAGCAGGAAGAGTGGCCATCAATGTGCTGTGATTGTTTTTATTTAACCAAACTGACATTGCAGAGCCACATCAGTTAAAGCTAGACTCAGCAATATGACGTAGTTGCAGAACGTAAACATTATAGTGGGTCAATTTCCCCAACAACTAAGAGTGTTAAAGTGCGAGGCTCAACTTCTCAGCTGTTTTGGTGCCCTGGCTACCACGCTGTAAACAGCATGAAGCGACCCCATACACATGTGCAGATACTGTGCGAGAGCCAAGTCTTGCGTCTTGCTCATCTCCATATCTGTGGTGCTGCTCGTGCAACGTCATTTCGTTGAGTCTACCCTTAACATAGTTTGAATTAACATTATACATCAACATGGAATGTAGAATCTTTGCCACAACACCTTGCTTGTTTCAGCAAGGAGCAACAAAGTTTCATCACGCTGTAATTAAGAGTCCATGGTACAGCAGAAACGGACTCAACTGCACGAATGCCCAGCAGTTCCGTCTTCAGTGAGCTGTTTAAACGGTTATTTTATTTTCATGACGGTCTTCATCTATAACCATAGGTTACGTAAGTGATAATCAACAAGAGGCTATGCATCCTATAGAAAATAATGAACGACGTGGAAGGTGTGTTCAACGACACGCTATAGCTGAGCGGAACTCACCTTCCATGGAGTTGAATTATTTTCCAGAGAACGCATAGAGCCACAAGTTGATTATCCCTTTTATACCATAGCTGTAATTTTAACACATTTGCTGCTAGAAATGTGTTCAACATCCATTGAAGTAGCTAGCAAGTTTACTAGAGAGCGACAGCAGTTGCCTTGGTAACCAAGCAAACAGTCCTACTAGTTTAGCTAACTTAACCATCATTCCCAGCTTCGAATTCAACCATGCCAATAATGTTTTAAATTCGACTTTTGCTTTCAAAAGCAGCTCAAACATAGAACATGTAAGAAGGAACCATAGACATCGAATTCTACGTTCAAATATACCATGCGTTATAGGGAAATAATACACGCTCTAGAATGCCCTTCAAGCCAATCAGAAAGGAGTCATGGTAATATCATGGTATAAAAGTTATACAGTAATTGTGCCAGCACTAGTTCTTAGTCAACGCTCTTTATTACTCTCTACCTCTTTATCACTCTCTACCTCTTTATCACTCTCTTCCTCTCTCTCGCTCTCTTTCTCTATCTTTTTCTCTCTCTCTTCCTCCAGGTATATAAAGCCTTAAGACTTTTTATTTACTGCTGTTTTGGCTTTTGTTTACCTTGCCCCCATTTGGTCTGACAAAAAGAAGACAACACACACACACACACACACACACACACACACACACACACACACACACACACACACACACACACACACACACACACACACACACACACACACACACAGGCAGAGAAAAGGGCAGTTCCCTAATTAGGATTTTCACAAGGTACACAAGAAAGACCTCTAGAAGAAGAGGTGAAAGAAGGGATGCACACATCCCTCTTTCTCTCTCTCTCTTTCCTTTCCTTTCTCTCCTTTTCTCTCTATCTATCTTACTGTCTTCTCTCTCTCTCTCTCTCTCTCTCTCTCTCTCTCTCTCTCTCTCTCTCTTACTGTCTTCCTCTCTCTCTCTCTCTCTCTCTCTCTCTCTGAGGGCTGAATTATAGCTATAGTGTGACATGAGTGTGTGGGATGATACTGCATGTAGGAAGATGGGGATTTGTGTGTGTCTGTGTGTGGTACATGTAGGCGTGTGGTGAGTGTGTGTCCGTGCATGTGCATGTGTGTGTGTGTAGCTCAGTGATAGAGTGATGGTGTGTGATTTATAGCTCTGGCCTGATTCAGCTTTGTGGGTCAATACCTGGAGAGATGAAAGAGAGATGTCGAAAGAAAGAGCAGAGAGAAGCAGTGACTGAGAAAACAGGGAGAGAGAGAGAGGGAGGGACCAAATCTATCCAGATATCAATGTTCTGATGTTTAATATGTTAAACTAATATAGACTATCTTATAAACTGTGAATGATTGATTATCATTGATAGACAGGGTTGGGCCAGTCATCAGAGGAGACACACACATCTCCATCCCTGTCTGTTCTTTTTTAACTGGAGCCTCCCAACCTCGTTTCTATTGATTGGCTGTCAGGTCTATCTGGAGTCATCATCTGTCCAATGAGAACACTGGACATTATGGAATGTTGGGAAATAACAAGCCTTGTATCAAAGTATCAATAGTTCTCTCTCTCTTTTAATTCAATGTGCTGTATTGGCTTTTTATCTCTCCTCATCTCCCTATCCTATCATCTTCTCGTTTCTCCTCTCTTCCTCACCTTTCAACTCCACCCTCTCATCTCCTCTCTCTCTTCCTCTTCTCTCCTCTCTCTCTTCCTCTCCTCCTCTGTGTCATTTTAAAACAACATTAGGGTAGCATCGTCCATCATTAGACTGACAGGCCATTAGAAAAGGACAGCGAAAGAGAGAGAGAGAGAGAGAGAGAGAGGATAGGAGCTAGAGAGACAGAAAGAGAGAGGGAGAAGAGAGCCAGGGAGGGGGTTTACGAGAAGGCGAACAGAGATGACACGCAGTGGGACAGAACAGGGGAGAGAAGGAGGAGAGAGATAAGGACGGAGAGAACAAAGGGAGACAAAGAGAAGATGTGTGTGTGGATAATGACAGGAGAATGAGAAGCGATAAAGACAGACAGAAAGACAGAAACACTCCCTCCCTCTGTGTGATACTATACCAACCTGATGAGTAATTCATAGACTGTCTGCGTCTCAAATGTCACCCTGTTCCCTACATTGTGCACTACTTTTTAACAGGGCCCATAGGGGATACCTTATTACGTTATTATATATTATTGTGCATAATTAGTGTACAAAACGTGAGGAACACTTTCCTAATATTGAGTTGCTGCCACTTTTGCCCTCAGAACAGCCTCAGTTCGTCAGGGCATGGACTCTACATGGTGTTGAGAACGTTCTACAGGGATGCTGGCCCATGTTGACTCCAATGCTTCCCACAGTTGTGTCAAGTTGGTATATTGGTATGGTATATTGGCATGGTATATTTGAACGTAGAATTCGATGTCTATGGTTCCTTCTTACATGTTCTATGTTTGAGCTGCTTTTGAAAGCAAAAGTCGAATTTAAAACATTATTGGCATGGTTGAATTCGAAGCTGGGAATGATGGTTAAGTTAGCTAAACTAGTAGGACTGTTTGCTTGGTTACCAAGGCAACTGCTGTCGCTCTCTAGTAAACTTGCTAGCTACTTCAATGGATGTTGAACACATTTCTAGCAGCAGCGGACCATTCTTGATTACACACGGGAAACTGTTGAGTGTGGAAAAATCTGGCAGGGTTGCAGTTCTTGACACACTCCATTCAGCCTCTGAATGGCACACATACACAATCCATGTCTCAATTGTCTCAAGGGTTAAAAATCCTTCTTTAATCTGTATCCTCTCCTTCATCTATGCTGATTGAAGTGGATTTAACAGGTGACATTTGTAAGGGATCATAGCTTTCACCTGGATTCACCTGGTCAGTCTGTCATAGAAAGAGCAGGTGTTCCTAATATTTTGTACACTCAGTGTAACTGGTATAGGACGCCATTTGGGATGAATCCTTGGGCAAATCTGCTGTGTGTGTGTGCGCGTGTGTGTGTGTGTGTGTTTGTGCACTGAGTCAGAAAAGACAAGCCTGGGGACATGGATCTGTGCTATTCTTTATAGACACTCTCTCTCTCTCTCTCTCTCTCTCTCTCTCTCTCTCTCTCTGTCTCTCTCACTCGACTATATCAGAAAAATATATAATATCAGAGAACACATTAGATTCACGCAGGGAAATGGATGAGAGAGAGCGAGAGATTCAGAGAGAGAGAGAGATTCAGAGAGAGAGAGAGAGATTCAGAGAGAGAGAGAGAAATTCAGAGAGGGAAGTGCATAAGAAATAGATACTATATATATAGCCTTTAGGCCCTATACTGTATACATTGTACATTAGACTTTAGTATTTATCTCTTTCTCTCTGTCTCTCTCTGTTAGAGGCATACTGGGCTCTTTCCCTCTATTTTGTCATCAGAGAGATTTCCGGTCATTAGAGTCACAGTAGATTCAGACAAGGAAATTCATAAGAAACATATACAGTTGAAGTCGGAAGTTTACATACATCTTAGCCAAAAACATTGAAACTCAGTTTTTCACAATTCCTGACATTTAATCCAAGTAGAAAATTCCCTGTCTTAGGTTAGTTAGGATCATCACATTACTTTAAGAATGTGAAATGTCAGAATAATAATTGAGAGAATTATTTATTTCAGCTTTTATTTCTTTCATCACATTCCCAGTGGGTCAGAAGTTTACATACTCTCAATTAGTATTTGGTAGCATTGCCTTTAAATTGTTTAACTTGGGTCAAACGTTTTGGGTAGCCTTCCACAAGCTTCCCACAATAAGTTGGGTGAATTTTGGCCCATTCCTCCTGACAGAGCTGGTGTAACTGAGTCAGGTTTGTAGGCCTCGTTGCTTGCACACGCTTTTTCAGTTCTGCCCACAAATGTTCTATGGGATTGAGATCAGGGCTTTGTGATGGCCACTCCAATACCTTGACGTTGTTGGCCTTAAGCCATTTTGCCACAATTTTGGAAGTATGCTTGGGGTCATTGTCCATTTGGAAGACCCATTTGCGACCAAGCTTTAACTTCCTGAATGTTGCCTTGAGATGTTGCTTCAATATATCCACATAATTTTCCTGCCTCATGATGCCATTCTATTTTGTGAAGTGCACCAGTCCCTCCTGCAGCAAAGCACCCCCACAACATGATGCTGCCACCCCCATGCTTCACGGTTTGGATGGTGTTCTTCGGCTTGCAAGTCTCCCCCTTTTTCCTCCAAACATAACGATGGTCATTATGGCCAAACAGTTCTATTTTTTGTTTCATCAGACCAGAGAACATTTCTCCAAAAAGTACGATCTTTGTCCCCATGTGCAAGTTGCAAACCGTAGTCTGGCTTTTTTATGGCGGTTTTGGAGCAGTGACTTCTTCCTCGCTGAGCGGCCTTTCAGGTTATGTCAATATAGGACTCGTTTTATTGTGGATATAGATACTTTTGTACCTGTTTCCTCCAGCATCTTCACAAGGTCATTTGCTGTTGTTCTATGATTGATTTGCACTTTTCACACCAAAGTACGTTCATCTCTAGAAGACAGAACGCGTCTCCTTCCTGAACGGTATGAAGGCCGCGTGGACCCGTGGTGTTTATACCTGCGTACTGTTGTTTGTACAGATGAACGTGGTACCTTCAGGCATTTGGAAATTGCCCCCAAGGATGAACCAGACTTGTGGAGGTTTATCCTTGGGGTCTACAATTGTTTTTCTGAGGTCTTGGCTGATTTCTTTTGATTTTCCCATTGATGGTTGTAGCCATTCCATTAACAATCACCCATATTAGCAAAGGTATTTCATTTCAAACTTCACATTTCTCTAACATGGGCTACTTATCGTAGGGAGCGATATCAGCAGAATGCTTGCGATAAGTGAGCGGTATGGTCGGTGTTGATAATTTTCCGTTTATCGTCCCAGCTCTGTATATAACCTTTAGCCTCTAAATGCATTGTGCATTACACTTTAATGTATCTTCCTTAGAGCAGGTGTTAGAGCAGGTGTCTTCCTCTCTCTCTCTCTCTCTCTCTCTCTCTCTCTCTCTCTCTCAGACTGAGAAATGAATATGTAGCCTTTAGGGACTATATGCGTTGTGCATTAGACTTTAGTACCTCTTCCTTAGTAGAAACATTAAAGTGTTATAACGTGTTCCTTTTCTCTTTAGAGCACAGGTTCTGAGTGTGTTAGGAAGCTTTCCTGAGGGGAGGAAAAGATGCCATCCCGAAAAGAAGGAAACGCTACATGCTTTTCTAGCATCTAGTGACAACCCCAACTTTAATCTTGTCTCTACCTTCTTGCCCTTTGTGCTGTTGTCTGTGCCCAATAATGTTTGAACCGTGTTTTGTGCCACTCCAGTGTTGTGTTACTACCTTGTTGTTGTCATGTTGTGTTGCTACCATGCTGCGTTGTCATGTGTTGCTGCCTTGCTCTGTTGTTGTCTTAGGTCTCGCTTTATGTAGTGTTGTGTTGTTCCTATATTTATGTTTTTTTTTTATATTGAATTTTTTAAAATCCCAGCCCTCGTCATTGTAAATAAGAATTTGTTCTTAACTGACTTGCCTAGTTAAATAAAGGTTAAATAATATAAAATAAAAATCTTAAAAAGCAAAAATGACAAATGTTGTAAAAGAGCTGAAAGCTCCTGTTCTTTCTTATAGGCAATTTCTTGGTTTGAAATCCTAATTCTGTCCTTTCTGCCATGGCTGTCTAGTGTCTATTCGCTACCAATCCCCTAAAGGCATTTGTTGTAGATGGATGTCTTTTCTACCATGGCCATCTAGGCATATGTTAGAGATGGATGATACACACACACACACAAACACATAGGCACGCGTTTGTGTTGTAGATGGATGAGTGTGCATCATGTGGGTCAGCATCATTCCCGGTCACTTCCGTCTGGTTGCTAATGGTGATGGATGGGAGCAGTGGGAATACCTCGTCCATGAAGGGTTTAGCATTAAGAATGCCACCGTCTTAGAGAGCAACAAATGGATGGAGGGATGAGGCAGGGATGGGATGGAGGGATGGATAGAGGAAGGGGATGGTGGGAGCGAGGGAGTGACGGACCAATGGATGGATAGACTGACAAGACTGACTGACATACAGACAGCGGTTGACTGATTGATAGCAGCACATCAACCTTGTGCACCTATTTTAACGTTCATAATCATCTTTTGTAAGGAGGCACACAAGCTGTTTCCGTCTGAGTTGTGAGGTAGTTTGTAGCGAGTACGTTCTCCTTTGCGAGCATCGTTACAAGAAGAACAGAAGGAAAACAAGAAGGGACTGGTGTCATACACTTCCTTTATTGCTCTATTTTCTCACACTGTCAATTTGTCTCACTTTCTCTATTTTCTCTTGTACTTTCTCTGTCCATCTCTATTTATTTTTTGCCCCTCTCTCTCTTTATTCTCATTCTCTCTCTTCTCTTCCTTTCTCTTTTCTTTCTCTCTCTTTCTAGCTCACTCTAAAAATAGTCTCTCTGACTTTTTGTCTGCTGCTCAGAAACCTCTTGAAAGAGGAAGCTGTACACACACACACACACACACACACACACACACACACACACACACACACACACACACACACACACACACACACACACACACACACACACACACACACACACACTCTCTTGAGACACTTTCTGAGTCATGTAAGGCAATCATGGTAATTTCGAAACTCAGGAAAAGTTTGTGGTCATACGCACATCCTTTAAAACGTAGGTGCTGGGCTAATGAAGCATACTTGTGACGAACAGGAAGTCCCGCACACTGTTAAAGCTCCCATTTCACTGTTTTATTGACAGTGTCTCGATCCAAAACCAGATCTTTGTCAGGTGTGCGTGTGTGTGTGTGCTTGCATGTGTGAGTGTGTGCTTGCGTGTGTGTTCACTCTCTGTTGTATAAACATCAACAGTCCTTTCTCTCCTGAATTAAAGATTCACTTGTGTGTTAAATGGCACCCTATCCCCTATATAGAGCACTGCTCAGAAAAAAAGGGCGCTATATAATAATGGGGAGCCATTTGGAACGCAGAGTTGGTGTATCTGGAAGGAAGGATTAGAAGGAGAGAGTCACAGCTGAAAAGACACATCTGCCAATTACATTTTAAGCGTAGACAATGTGTATATGTGCGTGTGTGTGTATGCGTGTATATGTGTGCACCCACATACTTGTGTTTGTGAGATGTTGGCCCTTGGACAATGGAAAGTAAGAAGAGAGAGAAAAATAGAGAGAACTAAAGAAAGAAAGAAAGAAAAGACGGAAATAGGTCAAGTGCAATCAGACGCCATTGTACCATGAGGACCTGGCTTTCGAGAGAGAGAGAGAGAGAGAGAGAGAGAGAGAGAGAGAGAGAGAGAGAGAGAGAGAGAGAGAGAGAGAGAGAGAGTGAGAGAGAGAGAGAGAGAGAGAGAGAGAGAGATTCCAGAATCAACTGTATAAGACAAGGTCATAAAGAGTTCTATTCAGTAGCTCGAAACAGAGGAGGAGAGGTCTACAGAGAATGTATAATATTTGTAGACAAATACATTTAGATTGAAAAAATTAGAAGTCTTGTAAACAATGACTTCGCATTATACCACAGCCAAAGATTTAGATATACATGTAGGTCTACAGATTAATTCAGTATTGAATGGGAATGTCCATTTTAGTTATTGTCATGCCTGGCTAACTGTCATGCCCTTTATGCAAGGGGTTTTCAAACCTCTCCTCCGGGACCCCCAGCCTTTCCATGTATTTGAACTATTCCACAGCTAGAACAACTTGTCAACCAATCATAAAGCCCTTGACCAGGTGAATCAGGTGAGCTACGTCAGGGCTACAGTACAACGGTGAAATGTCTGGGGGTCCCCGAGCAGAGGGTTGAAAACCACTGCTTTAGGCAAGTCCCAGTAGTAGTGTCAGTTGATTGCTATTTTCTATTTTTGAATCTGAAGTTACTGGAAATAGAAATACAACGCTGACAGGAAGAAGAAAAATCTATGAAGTTGTTGTTGCCGGGTTACAGACAGACACACAAACACACACACTCAGACAATAGCTGGTTGATCAGTTAGTGGAGGGAAGTGGATTTTGGGGTGCAAGTCTGAGATGGTGATTTTCTTGGTATAACGCAGTGAGGCAGTTTGGGGGTTGTTTGGGGTGTGTGTGTGTGTATTTTTGGCTGAGGTTTCGTATTGAGGAATGGCTGTGTGCAGAACTGTGAGTTTCCAGCTATTACCTCTGGGAACAGAAAGAGAGTGAAAAAGAGAGAGAGAGATAGATAGAGAGAGCGAGAGAAGAGAAAGAGCGATTGAGAGAGAGATACTAAAGTGTAATGCACAATGCATACAGTATAGAGCCTAAAGGCTATATATACAGTATCTATTTCTTATGCACTTCCCTGTCTGAATCTACTGTGACTCTAATGTCCGGTAACTCTCACTTTTTCCTTCTCTCTCTCGCTCTCGGTCAATTAAATTCAATTGAAGGGTTTTATTGGTATGGGAAACATATGTTTACACTGATAGGGAAGCTGAGATTGACATGGGAAACATATGTTTACATTGATAGGGAAGCTGAGATTGGCATGGGAAACATATGTTTACATTGATAGGGAAGCTGAGATTGGCATGGGAAACATATGTTTACATTGATAGGGAAGTTGAGATTGACATGGGAAACATATGTTTACATTGATAGGGAAGCTGAGATTGGCATGGGAAACATATGTTTACATTGATAGGGAAGTTGAGATTGACATGGGAAACATATGTTTACATTGATAGGGAAGCTGAGATTGGCATGGAAAACATATGTTTACATTGATAGGGAAGCTGAGATTGACATGGGAAACATATGTTTACATTGCCAAAGCAAGTGAAACAGATAATAAACAAAAGTGAAATTAACAATAAAAAATGTACTGTAAACATTGCAGTCACAAGGGTTCCAAAAAAAAAAGACATTTCAAATGTCATATTATGTCTATATACAGTGTCATAGTGATGTGTACAAAAGTACAAAAGGGAAAATCTCTCTCTCTCTCTCTCTAATAGTACGTGTTTTTCTGAAATAAGAGAGAGTGTGTGTGTCTATAGAGAAGAGCACAGCTACATGCCTGCAAGCTTGTCTTTTACTGAGAGACAGAGAGAGAGAGAGAGAAAGAAGGAAAGAGCTAATGAATACTCTCCATTGGTGTTTTTCTAAAATAGATCTTTCTACAGGTAGCCTAACTGCCAAAATAAAGTAAACACTTGAGTAAATGAGGGATACAGAGTATTATTTTGGCTAACATGGCTAAAGATGAAGAGATCTCAGTGACTTTGGAAGAGGTGTCTCAAAGGAGCATAGGGGGTTTAATAAAGAGTATGTGTGTCAGCCACTTATGGTCAATTCTGGAGCGGCTCCTGAGACAGCTGTCACGACTTCCGCCAAAGTCGGCTCCTCTCCTTGTTCGGGCGGCGTTCGGCGATCGACGTCACCGGCTTTCTAGCCATCGCCGCTCCATTTTTCATATTTCCATTTGTTTTGTCTTGTTTCCATACACACCTGGTTTTCATTCCCTAATCACACAGCATGTATTTAGGCCTCTGTTCCCCTCCATGTCTTTGTGTGAAATAGTTTTTTTTTGTTACGTGGGTATTGTCACGCGCCAGACTTTTGTTCATGTTCCCGTGTTTTGGACACGTTTATGTACTTATGTGCTTTCGTTTGGACCGGAATAAAGAGTGCCTGTTAACTACACTCTGCTCTCCTGCACCTGACTTCGCCTCCGTAACAACAGCGTTTTCCACCACCATCAACAAAATACCAGCTGACGGAACTCCTCGTGGAAGAATGGCATCGCATCCCTCCCATAGAGTTCCAGAAGCATGTAGAATCTATGCCACGGTGCATTGAAGCTGTTCTGCCCGGCTTGCGATGGCCCAACGCCTTATTAAGACACTTTGTGTTTCCTTTATTTTGGCAGTTACCTGTAAAAGGACTTTTTTTATTGACGAGAGAAATGTAGCCCGGGGTTGCCCCTCTCCTCCCTCCTCACCTCCCTTCCGCTCCCTCTCTTTCCTAAGCTCCTCATCCCTCTCGCCCCTCTTCACCCCTTCTCTCCCTTCTCCGATTGATGCGAGAAAAACTCTCTCAAGTGTTACAATCGCTGCCATCTTGTGAACGGTAGAAACAGTTTAAAAAGGAAAAAGAGAAAAATATGTGATTGGCTAGATCTGTCTCTCAGCTGCGTTGGCGGATAGATGGTTGAATAGGTAGGTAGGTAGGTAAGCAGGTAGGTAAGTAGGTAGGTCAATCAATAGATAGATTTGGCAGAAATACATATCCCAAAAACAGTCTTTGGTGAATCGGCTAAAGTCAAGGTGAGTGGAAAATCATGTTAGGTTGTATTTTCAGTGGACTGTCCCTTTAAATAGCCCAAGTAAAGTTGTGCTACTCTTGAAAACAAAAACAAAGAAGCTTGGCAGAGGAAGGATGTTTTCTTTAAAACCATCTCATTACTCATGAGAGAGAGAAAGAGTGAGAGAGATTGAGAAAGATTGTAAGAGAGGAGTGAGGGAGAGAAGACAGGAACAGACGTTCAGCATCTTTAGTCTTAAGAGTTTGGCATGAGGAAGGACAGAGAGTTTTCTAATCTTGTTAGGGTGGGGTGCACACTCTTCTCCTCTGTCTCCTTTCTCCCTCTCTCTTTCTCCTTCCTTTTATCTCTTGTTCTACCCCCCCTCTCTCTCTTTTTCAACCTCTCTCTCTCCCCTTCCATCTCTCTCCCTCAGTCATCCTCTTTCTAATCTTGTTGGGGTGGGGTCCGACCTCCCTCTCTCTCCCTCCTGCTTTTCCCTCCTTTCTCTCTCTCTCTCTCACTCTCTCTTTCTCGCTTGCTGTCTCTCTCTCTGTCTTCCCTCTTGTATTTTCTAATCAGGCATAGAGCCTAGCTAGCACTCGTACTCTAAGGCCGCATCCCAAATGGCACTCTATTCCCTGTGTAGTGCATTACTTTTGACCAAAGCCCTATGGGAATAGGTCACTACATAAGGTATAAGGTGCAATTTGGGACCTATACATTAAATCATATTTCAGTGTGTAATTTTGGCAGGTATTCAGAACCTAGGGCACCTCATCAAGATAATGTAGGCCTGCTGTCTGAGGAGGAATAACACACACACACACACACACACACACACACACACACACACACACACACACACACACACACACACACACACACACACACACACACACACACACACACTCCCCTCTCTTAGCTGTTCTTTGTGGTTTGAGTGGAACATTTGGATGGAGAGGAAAATTAGGAAAAGAGGGTGGAGGGAGGAAGAGAGGAAGTTGAGAACAGGTAGGTGACTAGAGGGTAGCCTAAATGCTATAGAGCAGAACAAGGGAGGACACAGGGTTGAGGAGGGGAAAAGGATGGTAAGAGGTAGGGTTGCACATTTTGGAGACTATTCAGGTGGAAACCTTCCGTGGGAATTAACAGGAATATTTGTGATTTAACGGGAATATATAGGAATTAACGGAAATATATGCAAATTAATATTAATACCATTTAAATGTAGATGTTTTTTTGCATTGGATTTATTTACCATATCATAAGGAGACAGAAACATAAACCTCTTACCTTATCATAAGTAGACATCGCAAATGATTAAATCCTTCCAATAGAAATAAAAAAAACAATTTAGTTACAAAACTTTTAATTAAATGAGTTGACTCTTCACATGGAATGATTTCACTGAACAACAAAAGAAAGGGAATATTGAATGATCCCCAGTGATCCATCGCATCTCTGTAAAATGATAGTCTAGAAACTGAAGCTTTGGTTGTCTTCCGCTCAGGCTTCCATGTCTTCTCCCTGGACCTCCTCAATGTCCACCTCTTCAACATCAGACTCTGAGGCCTCATCTCCACTCTCACTTTCTAACCTAGTTGAAAAAGCCCAAAATTTGCCCAGATGACCACCAATTTTTCAACCCTTGTATTAGTCAGCTTGTTGCGTGCTTTGGTGTGTGTGTTCCCAAACAAGGACCAGAGGCGACTGATGTTGGGATTTGGAGGATGATGGAGGCAACAGGGGAAAGATCCTCAGATCCACAAAGTCCCTTCCACCAGGTGGCTGATGAGATATGTTGACTGCCATATTGCATCTCCATCCCAAAGCCCTTGCTTGAAAGTGTACTTCGCCAGACTGCAAAAAACGTTGCCCTCATCCAGGCCAAGGTGACGAGACACGGTAGTGATAACACCATAGGCCTTGTTGATCTCTGCACCAGACAGGATGCTCTTGCCAGCATACTTAGGGTCCAACATGTACGCTGTGGTGTGTATGGGCTTCAGACAGAGGTCTTCATGCTTTTTTATGTATTTCAGAACTGCAGTTTCCTCTGCTTGGAGCAACAGTGAAGTGGGCAGGGCAGTATAGATTGCAAGCAGAGTCTGAACATCAGACAGGATGGCATTGTCTCCCTCAATGGCTACTACTATAGGTTTCAGGAGTTTCAGGCTGCTTATCACTCTCTCCCAAAATACATCATCCAGGAGGATCCTCTTGATAGGGCGGTCTATATCGGCAGACTGTGATATGGCCATTTTTTGGAGAGACTCCTTCCCCTCCGGGAGACTGTCAAACATGATGACAACACCACCCTAACGGGTGCTGCTGGGCAGCTTCAATGTGGTGCTATTATTCTTCTCACTTTGCTTGGTGAGGTAGATTGCTGCTATAACTTGATGACCCTTCACATACCTAACCATTTCCTTGGCTCTCTTGTAGAGTGTATCAATTGTTTTCAGTGCCATGATGTCTTTGAGGAGCAGATTCAATGCATGAGCAGCACAGCCAATGGGTGTGATGTGAGGGTAAGATTCCTCCACTTTAGACCAAGCAGCCTTCATGTTCGCAGCATTGTCTGTCACCAGTGCAAATACCTTCTGTGGTCCAAGGTCATTGATGACTGCCTTCAGCTCATCTGCAATGTAGAGACCGGCGTGTCTGTTTTCCCTTGTGTCTGTGCTTTTGTAGAATACTGGTTGAGGGGTGGAGATGATGTCGTTCATTATTCCTTGCCCACGAACATTCGACCACACATCAGAGATGATTGCAATACAGTCTGCTTTCTTTATGATTTGTTTGACCTTCACTTGAACTCTGTTGAACTCTGCATCCAGCAAATGAATATATAAAGCTTGTCTGTTTGGAGGGGTGTATGCTGGGCGAAGAACATTCAGAAATCTCTTCCAACACACACTGCCTGTGAGCATCAGAGGTGAACTAGTTGCATACACAGCTCGAGCAAGACATTCATCAGCATTTCTCTGACTACGTTCCTCCATTGAGTAAAAAAAAAAAAGATTCCAGGAAGACCATGAGCTAATGATAAGGTGTTGGATTCATCATTTTCACCTCGAATAGAAGTAGAGGGACTTTTGTCAGCGGTTGCTTGTTGTGAGCCTGAGGGAACTTTATGCATTTGGCCAGATGATTCTGCATCTTTGTTGCATTCTTCACGTTTGATTTGGCACTCTATTTGCCAATGTACACAACTTTTCCTTCTACATTAGCTGCAGTGAAATGCCTCCACACATCAGATAGTGCCTGTGGAATTTTCCTGTGAAGATTAGAAAAAAATTAGTAAAAAAATAAATAAATACAATGCCATGTACTGATAAATAGTTAAGCAGTAAGATTAACGAACTCCTTTGTAAGATAAATGTTTTAAAATGAAACATGTATGGAAACAGGTGAATTAACACTCCTCAGTTAGCAGGCTCATGCAAGCTAAAACCCACATGGTAGCAAAAACTAGCAGAAATTGTTAACAAGTTAGAAATTATTTAAACACACTTTGCTGTAGGTTACTATTTACTAGTTACCAAAAAAAGCATGTATGTCAGATAAAATATATTCAACTTACCAGAAAGCATGTAGTCCTTGGCTCAGAAAATGTAGTAGTGTGGGCTCAATAGCATCTCATTAGTGTGCAAGATCTTGAGAATCAGCTGTACATGTGATGGAAGAGTGCACTGCACATGCACTTTGCATGCAGAGGGTTGCAATTGCATTGCATTGGGGATAGTTTAACCAAAATATACCACAAGACCTACAATTTCCTTACATGTGTACCCCCCCCCCCCCAAAAAAGTTTCACCGTTATATAAGCTAACTTTTTTGATGAATTTAAGCCAAATTCCCCAACATTCCCGGGCTTAACTTCCCATGGAAAATTTACCGGAAAGTTTCCGACCCTTTGCAACCCTAGTTAGAGGAGAGGAGAACAGGTAGATGAATAGGGGGAAGGGGGAAAGGAACTCCAGTGTGTTCTTAACAATAAGGAGATCAGATATCACTGTAAATGAAGCAGAACAAAAGACAGAGGGAGAGGGAGGGAGAGAGAGGAAGCGATGGTAAAAGGAGAAGAAGTGTTTGTTGACCATTGGTGTAAAGTGAGACGGTCAGTTTTTATAGGTCTTTGTATTTAAAGTAGGTTTGTTTCGGACACACACACAGACGTTGTATTTAAAGTAGGTCTCTGGGAAGGAAATCTCAACTGGCAGTAACAGTTTTTTATTGTCTTCCTGTTTATACAGGGTTCCCCTGCCTCTGCTGAACTCTTGAGTGTGTGTGTGTTATTGGAGTACAGGGGTCCCTCTCTGCATTGAGTGCAGGTGCAGGTGGTTTCAGTGAGACTCCCGTGTGATTCCCTTTACTTTGAAGAGTGGAGGGGAAGAGAACGGAGAGAGATGGCGTAAAAACAGTGTACTGCTTCTGTTACCACAGAGCATGCCCACGCTTCTGTGGTACGCGTGTACACTCACACAAACACGTTCCCACACTTACGTGTGTGCTAACCACTCGTGTGTTCCCCTTTGTAAACCATTTATCTCTGTCTCATCTGTCTAGATCTGAGTCTATTTCTGAAGCTATGACTTTTTTTCTATACAGCTGAGTTTAGGTCGGTTGTCATATTTTGCTGCAATTCCTCATTACTGTACATGATGTGGAGCACGTTCTTCGTACGCTGTAAATGGTTTCACACAAACACCTAAGTGTTAGGATTGCCTCTTTAGTGTTATAGCTTTTTATTAATACCAATCATGAGAAACAGCAGTAGAATATACAATGGCACAGTTTGGTAGATTTTTGTAAGGTACAATTTGGTACAATGGTACAATTGGGACATGGCAGTGTGTGAAAAATTAAAAAGGTTATGATAGACCGTGGGAACCTGTTTCCCTCCCTCCTCCCACAATCCTATGTCCCCATATACAATGGTGCAACAAATTGTATTTAGTCAGCCACCAATTGTGCAAGTTCTCCACTTAAAAAGATGAGAGAGGCCTGTAATTGTCATCATAGGTACACTTCAACTATGACAGACAAAATGAGAAAAAAAAATCCAGAAAATCACATTGTAGGATTTTTAATGAATTTATTTGCAAATTATGGTGGAAAATAAGTATTTGGTCAATAACAAAAGTTTATCTCAATACTTTGTTATATACCCTTTGTTGGCATTGACAGAGGTAAAACGTTTTCTGTAAGTCTTCACAAGGTTTTCACACACTGTTGCTGGTATTTTGGCCCATTCCTCCATGCAGATCTCCTCTAGAGCTGTGATGTTTTGGGGCTGTTGCTGGGCAACACGGACTTTCAACTCCCTCCAAAGATATTCTATGGGGTTGAGATCTGGAGACGGGCTAGGCCACTCCAGGACCTTGAAATGCTTCTTACGAAGCCACTCCTTCGTTGCCGTGTGTGTTTGGCGGTGTGTTTGGGATCATTGTCATGCTGAAAGACCCAGCCACGTTTCATCTTCAATGCCCTTGCTGATGGAAGGAGGTTTTCACTCAAAATCTCACAATACATGGCCCCATTCATTCTTTCCTTTACACAAATCAGTCTTCCTGGTCCCTTTGCAGAAAAACAGCCCCAAAGCATGATGTTTCCACCCCCATGCTTCACAGTAGGTATGGTGTTCTTTGGATGCAACTCAGCATTCTTTGTCCTCCAAACACGACGAGTTGAGTTTTTCCCAAAAAGTTATATTTTGGTTTCATCTGATCATATGACATTCTCCCAATCTTCTTCTGGATCATCCAAATGCTCTCTAGCAAACTTCAGACGGGCCTGGACATGTACTGGCTTAAGCAGGGGGACGTCTGGCACTACAGGATTTGAGTCCCTGGCGGCGTAGTGTGTTACTGATGGTAGGCTTTGTTACTTTGGTCCCAGCTCTCTGCAGGTCATTCACTAGGTCCCCCCGTGTGGTTCTGGGATTTTTGCTCACCGTTCTTGTGATCATTTTGACCCCACTGGGTGAGATCTTGCGTGGAGCCCCAGATCGAGGGAGATTATCAGTGGTCTTGTATGTCTTCCATTTCCTAATAATTGCTCCCACAGTTGATTTCTTCAAACCAAGCTGCTTACCTATTGCAGACTCAGTCTTCCCAGCCTGGTACAGGTCTACAATTTTGTTTCTGGTGTCCTTTGACAGCTCTTTGGTCTTGGCCATAGTGGAGTTTGGAGTGTGACTGTTTGAGGTTGTGGACAGGTGTCTTTTATACTGACTTGAACAAGTTCAAACAGGTGCCATTAATACAGGTAACAAGTGGAGGACAGAGGAGCCTCTTAAAGAAGAAGTTACAGGTCTGTGAGAGCCAGAAATCTTGCTCGTTTGTAGGTGACCAAATACTTATTTTCCACCATAATTTGCAAATAAATTCATTAAAAATCCTACAATGTGATTTTCTGGATTTTTTCCCCTCATTTTGTCTGTCATAGTTGAAGTGTACCTATGAAGAAAATGACAGGCCTCTCTCATCTTTTTAAGTGGGAGAACTTGTACAATTGGTGGCTGACTAAAAACTTTTTTGCCCCACTGTACAGCTGACCCTGACATCTCATCTCTCCCGCCCGACTAGCATCACTACTCTGGATGGTTCGGACGTAGAATATGTGGACAACTATAAATACCTAGGTGTCTGGTTAGACTGTAAACTCTCCTTCCAGACTCACATTAAGCATCTCCAATCCAAAGTTAAATCTAGAATCGGCTTCCTATTTCGCAGCAAAGCCTCCTTCACTCATGTTGCCAAACATACAGTACCCTCGTAAAACTGACTTTCCTACTGATCCTTGGCTTCGGCGATGTCATTTACAAATTAGCCTCCAACACTCTACTCAGCAAATTGGATGCAGTCTATCACAGTGCCATCCGTTTTGTCACCAAAGCCCCAATACTACCCACCACTGCGACCTGTATGCTCTCGTTGGCTTGTCCTCGCTTCATATTCATCGCCAAACCCACGGGCTCCAGGTCATCTATACGTTTTTGCTAGGTGTGGCTCCGCCTTATCTCAGCTCACTGGTCACCATAGCAACACCCACCCATAGCACGCGCTCCAGCAGGTATATTTCACTGGTCATCACCAAAGCCAACACCTTCTTTGGCCGCCTTTCCTTCCAGTTGTCTGCTGCCAATGATTGGAACGAATTGCAAAAATCATTGAAGTTTGAGACTTATATCTCTCTCACTAATCTCTCATCTCTCTCACTTTAAGCCAACCAACTACCTACCTCATATCCATATTTTTGGTTTTTCTGCTCTTTTTTTTTCTGCTCTCCTCTCCTCTGTGTTTATGTTTTGGATCATTGTCTTGTTGGAAGACAAATCTCCATCCCAGTCTCAGGTCTTTTGCAGACTCCATCAGGTTTTCTTCCAGAATGGTCCTGTATTTGGCTCCATCCATTTTCCCATCAATTTAACCATCTTCCCTGTCCCTGCTGAAGAAAAGCAGGCCCAAACCATGATGCTGCCACCACCATGTTTGACAGTGGGGATGGTGTGTTCAGGGTGATGAGCTGTGTTGCTTTTACGCCAAATATAACGTTTTGCATTGTTGCCAAAAAGTTCAATTTTGGTTTCATCTGACCAGAGCACCTTCTTCCACATGTTTGGTGTGTCTCCCAGGTGGCTTGTGGCAAACTTCAAACTTTAAACTTTTTATGGATATCTTTAAGAAATGGCTTTCTTCTTGCCACTCTTCCATAAAGGCCAGATTTGTGCAATATACGACTGATTGTTGTCCTATGGACAGAGTCTCCCACCTCAGCTGTAGATCTCTGCAGTTCATCCAGAGTGATCATGGGCCTCTTGGCTGCATCTCTGATCAGTCTTCTCCTTGTTTGAGCTGAAAGTTTAGAGGGACAGCCAGGTCTTGGTAGATTTGCAGCGGTCTGTTACTCCTTCCATTTCAATATTATCGCTTGCACAGTGCTCCTTGGGATGTTTAAAGCTTGGGAAATCTTTTTGTATCCAAATCCGGCTTTAAACTTCTTCACAACAGTATCTCGGACCTGCCTGGTGTGTTACTTGTTCTTCATGATGCTCTCTGCGCTTTTAACGGACCTCTGAGACTATCACAGTGCAGGTGCATTCATACGGAGACTTGATTACACACAGGTGGATTGTATTTATCATCATTAGTCATTTAGGTCAACATTGGATCATTCAGAGATCCTCACTGAACTTCTGGAGAGAGTTTGCTGCACTGAAAGTAAAGGGGCTGAATAATTTTGCACGCCCAATTTTTCAGTTTTTGATTTGTTAAAAAAGTTTGAAATATCCAATAAATGTCGTTCCACTTCATGATTGTGTCCCACTTGTTGTTGATTCTTCACAAAAAAATACAGTTTTATATCTTTATGTTTGAAGCCTGAAATGTGGCAAAAGGTCGCAAAGTTCAAGGGGGCCGAATACTTTCGCAAGGCACTGTATCTCTCTCAGTTCAATTCAAAGGGCTTTATTGGCATGGGTAACATGTATATGTATACAATGCCAAAGCCAAAGCAAGTGAAATAGATAGTAAATAAATGTGGAAAAAAACATCAGAAATTAACAGTAAAGTCCCTTGAACTGCACGGTAATGTCTAGACTTGCTGTACTCGGCACATGTGACAAATAAAGTTAGATTTGATTTGATAAACATCACACTCACAAACGTGTCAAATGAATAGAGAAATGTCAAATACCATAATATGGCTATGTACATCGTTGTAACAATGTGCAAACAGTTAAAGTACAAAAGGGAAAATAAATCAACATAAATATGGGTTGTATTTACAATGGTGTTTGTTCTTCACTTACTGTCCTTTTCTTGTGACAACAGGTCACAAATATTGCTGTTGTGATGGCACACTGTGGTATTTCACCAAATAAATATGTGAGTTCATCAAAATGGAACGTCTGTGTAATCTGAGGGAAATGCGTGTCTTTAATATGGTCATACATCTGGCAGGAGGTTAGGAAGTGCAGCTCAGTTTCCACCTCATTTTGTGGGCAGTGGCCTACGGATACCTTTCTCAATAGCAAGGCTATGCTCGCCGAGTCTGTACAGTACACAGTCACTCTCTCTCTCCCTCTCGCTCTTTCCCTCTCTCTCTTTTTCTCTTCCTCACTATCCCTCCTCTTTCTTCATCCCTCTCTCTTTTCCTGGCAGTCCGCATCTCTAAGTCTGTCAATGTGAGTGTACAGGCCTGCTGTGTTACAAGCTGTTGGCTGCCAGTTTCACACAAACACACGCACTCACACACACACACACACACACACACACACACACACACACACACACACACACACGCACTCACACACACACACACACACACACAATCACACACACACACACACACACACACACACACACACACACACACACACACACACACACACGCACTCAAACACACACACACACACACACATACACACACACACAAACACGCAAACACACGCACACTCACACACACTCACACACACACACAAACACACGCACACGCACTCACATGCACTCACTCACACACACACAAACACACGCACACGCACTCACTCACACGCACGCACTCACACACACACACACACACACAAACACACACACGCACTCACACACATTCACACACGCACTCATACACACACACACGCACTCACACACACACGCACACGCACTCACATGCACTCACACACACACACACACATACAGGAATGTTTGTTTGTGTGTGCAGGTGAGTGCATGCATAGAAATGTGTGTGTGTATGTGTGTGTGTGCATGCTTGCGTTTATGTGTGTGCATGCATGCTTATGTGTGCCTCTGTGGCCCTTATGCAACAGGCTGAGGGGGCGTGGAGAGCACGATGTTGCCACACTGGCACTGAACTGGACTAACTGAACACCAGATTTCATACATGAGCAAGAGAGAGCATTAATTACTTTAATTTCAGTTTGTACACCACACACACACACACACACACACACACACACACACACACAGCCCAACTACTCTCCAGCTAAGTCTTACAATAACCCAATCGTTGTATACTTTCAGAGTTATAAATACACTCAGCCATGGAAATGTCAGTTTTGCCCACAACCACACACACACATGCACACACACACACACACACACACACACACACACACACACACACGCTCACACTAAACCACACACACACAACCACTTAAAGTTGCCTCCTCTGTGACTCCATTTTTAGAAGTCCCATATGAGGTCTAATTTTAGAACCTAGTTTTGTTAGACAAATATTGTGTGCCTTGGATCAACAACAATTCAAATGTTAATGGTGTGTGTGCGTGTCTGTGTGTGTATCAATTGCAAGCCTGCGTGTGTGTGTGTGTTCATCTCTATGCTAACCCTACCTGTTGCTACTTTATTCAACCTTCTCCGATTGATATTTGACTTGTAAATTAGCTCCTCTGAAGTCTGGTCACTTTGCATGTTCAACGTAACAAGCAATCGAACAATAGGCCGGCTGACCCGGTTGTGACACGTATGCAAATCAGCCTGTTATTTTTAGAGAGATACAGGGAGAGGCCTGGCTCAGTGAGTGGGGTTTTTCACTACTATAATAAAGCAAGGTGCGTAATGTCATTTAGCAGTCTGTCATTTAGCAGACACTTTCATTGTAACTTAGGCCTACATGTTCAGTAGCTTTTGCAAAGAATCTTATGTTATTATGTAAAGCTAGAGTACAGCTAGAGAGAGAGAGAGAGAGAGAGAGAGAGAGAGAGAGAAAGCTGAGGGTAGAAAATTGATGTGTCGTGAGAGAAGAGTGTGTGAGAGTGGTGTTACAAAAGTAGAAAAAGAGAGTGAATTCTGTATACAGAAAGTAGAGGTGGAAAGAGTGGGTGAGAGGAGAGAGGGATGAGGGGGAGAAGAGGAGAGGAGGAGAGCAGGACAAGTTCAACTTAATTTGCATGAGATGGGAGAGAGTACCACTCACACCCACGCATGGCACCCTCAGACACACACACACACACACACACACACACACAAACACACAGAGGTTTTGTAACAACTATGTTCTAACTTTTGCAACCATTTCAACAGTAGCCTACTACATCCCTCCCTCTATTATCAACTGTATTTCAACTGCATTTCATCAACATTTACACAGAGTTATAACAAATATGTAATATCTATTGCATGTCTTCTGGCATTGGTAAGACCTTGAGTCAAACTCAGGCCCCTAGTTATTGAAACGAGTGATCTTTCCATCTATCATCTGCATAAGGTCCTATTGTTGCGTCCTCCAGACAATAGTAAAGTAGGGATTCAATCCGATTGCACTTTGTCCTCTAAGCATTTTTTTCTTCTTCTTTTTTTGTTGTTGAATTTTACCCCCTTTTTCTCCCCAATTTTGTGGTATCCAATTATTAGTAGTTGCTATCTTGTCTCATCGCTACAACTCCCGTACGGGCTCGGGAGAGACGAAGGTACACAACCCAACCCAACCAAGCCGCACTGCTTCTTAACACAGCACGCATCCAAGCCAGCCGCACCAATGTGTCGGAGGAAACACCGTGCACCTGGCGACCTTGGTTAGCGCGCACTGCACCCGGCCCGCCACAGGAGTCGTTGGTGCGCGATGAGACAAGGACATCCCTACCAACCAAACCCTCCCTAACCCGGACTACGCTAGGCCAATTGTGCGTCGCCCCACGGACCTCCCAGTCGCGGCCGGCTGCGACAGAGCCTGGGCGCGAACCCAGAGTCTTTGGTGGCACAGCTAGTGCTGCGATGCAGTGCCCTAGACCACTGCGCCACCTGGGTGGCCGTAAGCATTTGTTCAAGGCAATGTCGACCGCATTCACGTAAACGCTGCATATGTCGGCTTACTCAGAAATGACCTTTAAATGGCGCATAGCCGGGGAAAAAAGTGTGACCAGATTGAACCCCAGCCTGTAAGATGTAGATGACTTTGGTCTTGCCGATGGTGACAGTGCTGATCATTATGGTCTGGCTGGAGCCGGTTGCGACGTCCTGTCCATCCATCACATTATGAAACCTATCGATGCGGAAAAGACAGGATGAGATAGAGAGAGAGAGAGAGAGAGAGAGAGAGAGAGAGAGAGACAGAGAGAGACAGAGAGAGACAGAGAGAGACAGAGAGAGAGAGGAAATTATGAAGAAAGGAGCGAGAGGAGGGGAAGAGAAGTGTATTGATCAGGGACAGTGGAATGAAATGTAATGGTGGTCATTTAGAAAGAAGAAGGGAGGAGAGAGAGACAATGTGGCCTAGTTACTCATCCCTCGATCCCTCCCTCTATCTCTCTATCTTTTGTTTTCCCTATCCTCATTGATTTTCTATGAAAAGATAGAATTTCCGCATGCAGATTTCAGACCAGTTACCGAGCCCTCTATCTGTCCTACTCCTTCTATTCCCTACCCTCATTGATATTTGTGGATTCAGATCATTTTCTAAAGCAATTAGTCCTTTCTGTAATTCATATCAGTGCATACTGTATTTCATGTGAGGGATCCTCTCTATTGGTCATCCAATCTCTCTTTGTGTGTTGGTCTGATGGCTTGCAATACGTATCATACCTGGTTGATTGACTTGTTTGTCTGGACGGACTTGATGTAAACTATTGAGTTTCACATGTAGATTCCAGAACTGGGTTCAAATACTATTTGTTTTCTTTCAAATGCAGTACATAAGCTGCCCTTGGTTGAGCTTTTGCCTGGTGTAATGGAACCAGATAGCCCCAAAAGTGAACCTTGGTATACTATAGGAGATCACTATAGGATAAGGTAGGCCGTCATTGTAAATAAGAATTTGTTCTTAACTGACTTGCCTGGTTAAATAAAAGTGAAATAAAAAAAAGAAAAGGTTGTGGCTATAGAGATACAGATTCCCAAAAGGCAGTTTGGTGTTAGCGATTGACAGGTGAGGTGACAATTCAAGCTCTGCAATGGCCCTACAGAATACAGATAGATATGGCTTGATGGCCTCTGTCGATGGACCCTGAAATGTTTGACCCCTGCTGTTTTCTTTTAGAGAGATATAAATTCTTTTAGTGCATGCCTTTAAGTGTCAAGGCCAATGCTAGTGTTTGTGAGGCCAAGGCCAGGAGAGGCGGGAGACAAATCACCTTCTGTCCTCAATTCTGTTGACCTGATTTCAACGCTTGTAAAGGAGCATTGCACCTCTCCTTTATAGGTAGAAACACACACACACACACACACGCACGCACGCACGTACACACTCAAACACGTTACTTATTTCAATGGGCCATTGTGTCTCTTGGAAAATGTGTCATATCTGAATATGTGGAATTCCACGTTAACGGAATGATGCTGAGACTCAATAAAAAACAGTGATTGCAAAGTGTAACAAACCATACAACTCTAAGGACTACTTTAAACAATTTCCACTGAAAATCTTACAAAAACACTTTTACTTAAAGAACAGTGCAAAACATGTTTGTAACAGAATGATGTTTTTTTATGTGACCTGGTTTTCCCAAAACTCTGCAGAAAGAATGGGATGTCAGCCATGATATGACACCTTGAGTTGTAAAAAAATATATATATTTAGGTTATTGAAGTACAGTAAGTGAAGTGGATTTACACAGAATGATGGTAAAAGAATGGCATCATGGGTCCCTGATCTGTACTACCCAGAAGTGTTTAATAATTATGAATGTCATTCTCTTTATGGTGATGTATCCTGAATAGGTACACAAAGGTTGAAAAGTGTAATATCATCCTTTGCATGTTTCAGTATTATTCTTAGAGCCCGACCGATATATTGGTTCACCAAAATGATCGTCCAATATTGGCATTTTAGAAAATATATCGGTATCGGACGATAATTCCACGATAATTGATATTCAATAGAAAGGATGAAAAAAAGGGTATCTCATGCTTATCTGAACACGCCATTCTCATGACGTGTCATTATTGAAACAATGTAAGAAATCAACATTTGAAGTATATTTCTTAGACAATTGCTCTTTTGGATGGCAATTTATAAGAACACTGTGTGGAAAATGAAACATTTAAATTTTCCCTCTGTTAAACAGTGTATCAACAGATATATCAGTAACGGTAAGTTTTGTCCCCCCCAAAAATATTAATCGTATCGGACCCCAAAAAACGGGCTATAATTAATTTACACGGGCTATTATTCAAATGAAATTAAATAATAAATTATACTCTAATGTGCTCTACTGTACTGTAATGTACTAAACTCTACTGTACAGTACTGAAATGTACTGACCTACTCTACTTTTCTTTACTGTACTGGGCTCTACTGTCATTTACTGTACTGTGCTGTCCAAACTTGTGGAACAGACGTCTATGGTTGGTTCAGATTTGAACTGACCAAATTTCCACTACTTTTCAACGTCCGTGGACGTCCGGTGTCGGCCGGTGCTCGGCGGGTGAGGGGGCTGGTTACAGTAAATGGAAAGAGAGGGAGCTCATGGATAGGTGTCAATAAGATCCGGGAGAGGTGACATTAACCGGAGAGTGAGAAAGGCAGAGAGAGGGAGGGGTTGTCCAGACTATTTTTAAACTCTTGCTTTGACCACCACTCAACAGAAAGAGAAAGAAAACAGTTATGAGCTGATGTTAGGCGTCAGATCACTGTTTCATCCCGTCATCCTAAATTACCTTCTGTCTTTGTGTGTGTATCTGTATGTTAAGTGACCCAACTGTGGTTTGTGGCTACTATTGTTTCCCATTCTAGCCAATTCAGTTGCAGTCATTCTGTTATAGATTTTTTTTGGTCATTCTGTTACCGATTTGGTAACAGAATGAAGTGTTTTTATCACTTATAAACCAAGTTGTTATGTAAAAACACTGTAACAAATTGGTAGGTCTACCTTTACATGTAACTTATGTAAACTTTCATTATCCCTGAGAGCGCTGTCAAAAATTAGAGTATATCTTAAAGATATGTGGGGTTTTGGTAACAGAATGACACTAGGTAATAGTTCTTAAACTTACAGAGTGCAAATCATTTCTGCAAAACAAAATATAAATGTTGATATGAGTTGGCAGGGTTACTTCAACACTATTGTTTTTTTAATGTATTTATAATGCCTTTTAAGACTTTTTCTGCTCAAATTAGTTTTTCTAAGACCCATTTTCCATTTGTTTGACTAGAAATCAAAGCCCTATTCCTACTCTGATGGACAATGTTTAACATTTTCATATATGCCTTAATAATAAAAAAAATATAGACCCTTTTTCATTTGACACCTAATTTGATGTGCTCCTTTGAACATCACGTTAGTGGTCATGGGGCCTTTTATCTGGAAATGCCCATATGTTAGTAGAAGAATGGGGGAGGAGAGGAGAGATGGAGAGGAGGGGAGAGGTACATTGGTGCGGCTGGCTTCTGGGTTAAGCGAGCAGTGTGTCAAGAAGCAGTGCGGGTCGTGTTTCGCAGGACGCATGGCTCTCGACCTTTGCCTTTCCTGAGTCCGTACGAGAGTTGCAGCGATAGGACAAGACTGTTAACCTGTCTAGGACACAGGTTCCGCTAGCGGAAACCCCCCCGAACATTCCGCTGAAAAGGCAGCGCGGGAAATTCAAAAATATTTTTTAGAAATATTTAACTTTCACACATTAACAAGTCCAATATAGCAAATGAAAGATAAACATCTTGTTAATCTACCCATCCTGTCCGATTTTTAAAATGTTTTACAGCGAAAACACCACCAAATCCCAAAAAACAGCCATTTTTCCCAGCCAAAGATAGAGTCACAAAAGCAGAAATAGAGATAAAATTAATCACTAACCTTTGATAATCTTCATCAGATGACACTCATAGGACGTAGGACATTCTGCAATAAATCGTTGTTTTGTTCGATAATGTCCATTACTAGTGTCCAATTAGCTACCTTTGCTAGCACGTTTAGTTCACATGTCCAAAAGCTGGCGCGAAAACTTCAAAAAGTTATATTCCAGGTCGAATAAACTGGTCAAACTAAGTAGAGAATAAATCTTCAGGATGTTATTATCATATATATCCAATAACGTTCCAACCGGAGCATTCGTTTTTGTCTACAGAGTAATGGAACGCTTGGCGATATCATGAGAAATGCGCCTGACCAGGAACTTGCATTCTGCCAGACCACTGACTCAAATAGCTGCCATCCGGCCCCACATCACTTTAGAGGCTTCATTCCACGTTCTACTGACTGTTGACATCTAGTGGAAGGCGTAGGAAGTGCGAAAATCAACCAGCCCCAGAATTTCCACTTCCTGTTTGGAAGTTTGCCTGCCATATGAGTTCTGTTATACTCACAGACATAATTCAAACAGTTTCAGAAACTTCAGAGTGTTTTCTATCCAATAGTAATAATAATATGCATATATTAGCATCTGGGACAGAGTAGGAGGCAGTTCACTATGGACACGCAATTCATCCAAAGTGAAAAAGGGAGAGATTTTTTTAATTTTAAATACTGTAATGATAAAATACCTTGATTATGAGAGGGACTGAGTGAGTGAGGTAGAGGGGAGGGAGGGAGGATACTAAGGAGTTAACACTGACGGGTGAGGTGAGATAAGGGCCTCCCCCCTCCTGTTGCCACGGAAATCACGTCTCCTGTGGCAATGACACGACTAACAGCGCTCTCAGGGTCGAGGAGGCTGTCGTGACTGAAGTGTGTGTGTGTATGTGTTTTATTATGTGTGTGTGTGTGTGTGTGTGTGTGTGTGTGTGTGTGTGTGTGTGTGTGTGTGTGTGTGTGTGTGTGTGTGTGTGTGTGTGTGTGTGTGTGTGTTACAAACCACACCACTATACCGATTGTAAAAGGATGTGTGTGTGCATGCGTGTTCGTGTGTGTTTCAGCATGAGTGTGCATATCAGGTCATACCTCTGCACCAGTTAAACTATATCAGATCTTCATTCACATCCACATCACGCAGCACCCAGGGAGAACTCTCCTAGATATCTCTCGCTCCCTCCTCCCCTTCCTTCTTCCCTAACTCCCTCTATCTTGCCCTTCTCGGTGATTTCGCTCTCTCTCTCTTTTTCCAACCCTTTCATTCTATCTCCCTCATTCTCCTCCCACCATATCCGCCCAACCTGCATCTAGCATTTTCTTAGCAATAAAGCTGTGTAGAGCGGGTGTGTGTGTGCATGTGTGAAGTGTGTATGTGCGTGTGTGTGTTCTGCAGTCCTCTCTGGTTTTACAGCCTTTATAGCCGTCTACAGCCATGTCTTATTGAGCAGTCTAATGTTCATCTACCTTTGGACTTTCAGACTGTGGCTCTGCCACGCACCACACACACGCGCCACAAACACACACACACAGGTTCGCCGATGTGAACATTGCTTAATGCAAATGGCCGGGCAGATTAACACACACGCCCTCCACCAAACTTCCCCTATATCATTGTATTGTTGTTCTGTCAATCTCTCTCTTTCCCTCTCTCTGTGTATGTTTGTGAACAAATATGTCCATTGTAATCATTATAGATACCCATATAAAAAGAACAAGGTCTAATTATGTTATACGTATGCTTCAGTGTATTCTCATGTTTGCGTGTGTATGTGTGTGTATGCTCTCTGCGTATCTCTCTTGCTCGGTTTGTCCTCTGCCTATTAATAAAACTACAGCTACATGAGAGGATGTGGTCACCATAGCGCAGTATCCTCCTACGCAAGGTGTTGTGTGAGTGTGTGTTTGTTTTCTCTGAAAAGGACGAATGAATTGTGCCATTTGTAGAATGCCAATGTCAAGTTCTCCACAAACACACACACACCCACACCCACACACACACACACAGACACACACACACACACACACACACACACACAGGAACACACACACACACAAACACGTAGGAGCACACACACATACAGGAGCACGCACAAACACACAGTACTTCTAAGTGTGTTAAACCAAAACCTAAAAATGGCACAGGAAACAATCATTTCCTTTTCAGTTGTGAGTGAGGAATATTTTTACTAGGTAAGGTGGACAGAAGGTGAACAGGTGTGTGTGTGTGTGTGTGTGTGTGTGTGTGTGTGTGTGTGTGCTTTAGCCCAGACGTGGGCTAACATTGAAGTTCTCTTGTCACCATGGCAACTCGGCGTGCCATCGGATGGTCATGGACCTCTTCACTGTGTGTGTGATTGTGTGTGTGTGTGTGTCTGTGTGTGTGTTTGTCTGTGTGTGAAGGGTTAAAGTGATGGTGTATCTGACATTTACAAATGACTGCACCACTCTCTCTTCTCCTTTCTCTTCTTCTCCCTCCCTCTCTCTAGCCCCCGTTTTCTCTCTGCCACCATCAGCCCAGAGCCTTATAAGGTTCTATGTTAGTCTATTGGCTCTGCTGCCCTCTACAGGAGAAGAGGAGTAGGTGCAGGCTTATTCCAAATCAGTTCCCTTTTTTTTCCTTCTTTTCTTCTCACCTTTATCTAACCAGGTAGGCTAGTTGAGGACAAGTTCTCATTTGCAACTGCGACCTGGCCAAGATAAAGCATAGCAGTTCGACACATACAACAACACAGAGTTACACATGGAATGAACAAAACATAGTCAATAATACAGTAGAAAAAAAAGAAAACAAAGTCTATATACAGTGAGTGCAAATAAGGTCAAATAAGGAAGTTAAGGCAATAAATAGGCCATGGTGGCGAAGCAATTACAATATGGCAATTAAACACTGGAGTGGTAGATGTGCAAAAGATGGATGTGCAAGTAGAGATACTGTGGTGCAAAAGGAGCAAAATAAATAAATACTGTATGGGGATTTGGTGGGCTCTATACAGATGGGCTATGAATAGGTGCAGTGATCTGTAAGCTGCTCTGACAGCTGGTGCTTAAAGCTAGTGAGGGAGATGGGAATCTCCAGCTTCAGTGATTTTTGCAGTTCATTCCAGTCAGTGGCAGCAGAGAACTGGAAGGAAAGGCGACCAAAGGAGGAATTGGCTTTGGGGGTGACCAGTGAGATATACCTGCTGGAGCGTGTCCTATGAGTGGGTGCTGCTATGGTGACCAGTGAGCTGAGATAGGGCGGGGCTTTACCTAGCAGAGACTTGTAGATAACCTGTAGCCAGTGGGTTTGGCGACGAGTATGAAGCGAGGGCCAACCAACGAGAGCGTTTAGAATAGTGGGTCCGGACTTCTAACCTGACCTCTACTTAAGTACACGTTTCACTTAGTCTCCCATTGACATCAATGCATCACTAAGTGAAAATGTTTATTTAAGTGGATTCGCTAAAGAGTGATTATCTTTAGGTTGTGTAAGAGATAAAGAGAGACAGGGAGATGAAGGGGAGTGAAAGGGGGTAGGTAGTGTGTTATTAAGACAAGGAGAGAGACAGGTGGATTTCCAGTTGGAAAGAGAGAGTGATGGAGTGAACGACAGAGGAAATTGACATAATAGAAAGCTATAGGAAGAAGGACAGAAGGAGTGAGAGTGGGAGAGAGAAAAAGTGTAGGGAGGGGGAGAGAAGGCATATTTATATATTTATAAGGGACAATGCACATTAATCAAGAACAATATTACAATAATGCAACATCCATGTAAATGTGCCGGGGTTAGCCAAAAGCTAATATGCACCCGTAGTCCCAGGGCAGGTAAGGACAATAACACAGCCACAATACAAATACAAATACATTACATCCAATACAATATAATTAGAACAACAATGTATTCGTTAAGAAAGAAACACTATCATCAACTGTCGTCTTACGTATGAGGAGCCACAGATAACTCATGTGTACAGGTTTGGATAGATTTTAGTCATGTTTTCAATTTAAATGTAAAAGTACAATAATCAGTGCAGTTTCAGCTCTAACAGAGAAGGCAGATTGACCAAGTTTACTGTGTCGAGAAGGGACAATGCAATCCCCTCTAGTTACTGCCCTTGATATTCTGGAGGTGCTTTCTTTGAGCATGACATGCCGACATAGCAGTGGAGGATCTTTTTTTATTCTATATATAAAAAATATTAAAAATGTTTTATTGAATATCCAAAACATACAATACACTTGCAGTGAAGCCGCTCAACAACTACATCATACCAGTCATCCAACAGACTCCCATTCAGAGCGACACACAGAGCATCCAGTGTCAATGCCCTGCTCAAGGGCATGTTGACAGATCTCCCACCAGGCCAAAAAATGTGAACCCCAATGCACCAACAACCAGAAGAATGAACTAAAGAGAAAAAAGGAAAAGACAGAAGAAAACAGCAAAAATAATACAAATATATTACAAAATGAAATACTTTTAAAGCAAAGGACATCAAGGGCAACTAAAATCATAACAGCAATGCCAATTGCATATGTTTGTGTGCATGTCTGGCACGATTACATGTATGTGTGTGTTCTTGTACCTGTGGATGTATTTCAAGGCCTACCTTCAAACTCAGTGCCTCTTTGCTTGACATCATGGGAAAATCTAAAGAAATCAGCCAAGACCTCAGAAAAAAATTGTGGACCTCCACAAGTCTGGTTCATCCTTGGGAGCAATTTCCAAACGCCGGAAGGTACCACGTTCATCTGTACAAACAATAGTACGCAAGTATAAACACCATGGGACCATGCAGCTGTCATCCCGCTCAGGAAGGAGATGCGTTCTGTCTCCTAGAGTTGAACATACTTTGATGCGAAATGTGCAAATCAATCCCAGAACAACAGCAAAGGACCTTGTGAAGATGCTGGAGGAAACAGGTACAAAAGTATCTATATCCACAGTAAAACAAGTCCTATATGGACATAACCTGAAAGGCCGCTCAGCAAGGAAGAAGCCACTGCTCCAAAACCGCCATAATAAAAACAGACTACGGTTTGGAACTGCACACAAAGATCGCACTTTTTGGAGAAATGTCTGATGAAACAAAAATAGAACTGTTTGGCCATAATGACCATCGTTATGTTTGGAGGAAAAATGGGGAGACTTGCAAGCCAAAGAACACCGTCCCAACCATGAAGCACGGGAGTGGCAGCATCATGTTGTGGGGTTGCTTTGCTGCAGGAGGGACTGGTGCACTTCATAAAATAGATGGCATCATGAGGAAGGGAATTTATGTGGATATATTGAAGCGACATCTCAAGACACCAGTCAGGAAGTTGAAGCTTGGTTGCAAATGGGTCTTCCAAATTGACAATGACCCCAAGCATACTTCAAAAGTTGTGGCAAAATAGCTTAAGGACAACAAAGTCAAGGTATTGGAGTGGCCTTCACAAAGCCCTGACCTCAATCCCATTGAAAATTTCTGGGCAGAACTGTAAAAGCGTGTGCGAGCAAGGAGGCCTACAAACCTGACTCGGTTACACCAGCTCTGTCAGGAGGAATGGGACAAAATTCACCCAACGTATTGTGGGAAGCTTGTGGAAGGCTACCCAAAATGTTTGACCCAAGTTAAACAATTTAAAGGCAATGCTATCAAATACTAATTGAGTGTATGTACATTTCTGACCCACTGGGAATGTGATGACAGAAATAAAAGATTAAATAAATTATTACCTCTAGTATTATTCTGACATTTCACATTCTTAAAGTATAGTGTTGATCCTAACTGACCTAAAACAGGGAATTTTTACTTGGATTAAATGTCAGGAATTGTGAAAAACTGAGTTTAAATGTACTTGGCTGAGGTGTACGTAAACTTCCGACTTCAACTATATCTTTCAGCTACTTTTGATAGCACTGGAAGAATGCTTTTAGGTTGTTCATTTTTCACCGTTGTTTGGTCACCAGATTTTAAGCAGGTATCACTGCTGCAGACTTCTAAGCATTGGGGAAGAACCTATATTTGATGGACAGAGATGGTCAGAGAATATTTGTGTGTCTTTGGGAATACAGTCTCGAGACCAAATCATATTTTTTTCTAGAGTACCCGAAGAAGCTGATAGTACTGTCCACTGCTGACGCTGAGATTTCAGGAATCTGAATATTGGTTTATTATTGTCCATGAGAGTGAGAACTGTGGTCTTGGTTGAACATCCTTGAGCCAGTTCCCTGACAGAGTCAACAAAAAAAATGTTAAAGGTGGTGGATATGAAATTGGAGTCTTGAATTATAATCCCATTTACCTTTCTTTCAGGATGTTTTTTGGACTTTTCAGCTCCTCTCCCTGTTAGTTTGTTGAGATTTTCCCAAATCACTTTGCCGTTTCCTTTTGCGTCATTGATCAGTCTAAGAACTCTGCTTTTGATTTTGTTTTTATTCCTCACCACCTTATTTCTCAGTGATGTGAATATACGTCTGGCATCATTCTGACCAGACTTCAGTGCTTTTTTCAAGGAAAGATCCCGTTTTCTCATCTGCCTCCAGAGGTCCTCGTTGATCCATGGTAGGGAGGTTTGACTACTTGACTTATATTGAAATTTCCTGGTAAAAGAGGTATTCACTTAGTCAATAGCTGACATAAATGTTCTGTATCCAGACTCTGGGTCTTCATTGCATAACAGATCAGACCAGTCAATTTGACTTATAGCTGCATCGTAGTTAAGATTTTTTTCTATCATACTGTTGCACATTGATATAGTGAGCTTTCTAACCACAATGTAGCATTATGGTCAGATATGCCAGTTAGTAAGTTAATGGACATAGTTATTCGATCAGGTATGTTAGTGAACAGCAGATCAATTTGAGTCTGGGATGTCTGTGTTTCTTTAGTTGGTCCTTGTATTGTCAGGTTGAAATGGTCTGTGATTCCTGATTTTTTTTCCTGTAAATTTTGTTTTCACAGTTTATGTTGAAATCGCCCATGAAGATGATATACTTCTTATGATCACATTTTTTAAGCATGGCATTTAGATTATCATAAAACAAGGTATCAGATGTTAGTGGTCGATATAATCCAATAATTGTGAAAGACATATGAGGGGGAGTAAGACATTCAGCCTCATACTGTACATTCACGGTCATTGACATGTTTCCCTATGATACGATTGCATTTAAAGTGATTTTTCATGTTCATACGCAATCCACCCCCTCTGCCCTCTCCGCTGTCCCTCCTGAATATGGAATATCTAGGGACATTAAAGGTCTCAGTTTCTTGAGAGAAACAGAAAAAAAATCAAGATTGGAGTCAGTCAATTAATGTTCCACCAGTTCACTCTTAGGAATAATGCTAGAAGTATTCACATGACCTCCTAATATTCCTTTAGGTTTGGGATGAGGGTCACAGAGCGTTTTAGTCTGATTAATGGTTTGAAAAAGTTCATGGTACGATGTTTTCTGATAGCAGGATTAGGGAGACTGAGTTCCTGTCTCAAGGGCGGGTTTTGTTTGGGACACGTATTAAGAGTTTTCATTAAAATGTGAATATCTGCAGATTCCTCATTCTCTTGAAAAGACATGTCAGTGACAGAGGTTATACTCACATACTAAGAATGTCCTTCTCTGAACCAGGTAATATAGGCTACTCGAATCTAGATGATTTCAATCATTCATGTTCCACCATTCATTAATAATTTTGTTCTGGATGGCAAATTAGGGGGACTTTTCTCCACTTCTCCTAGGAATATATCCTCCATATCAGCCTTCTTTTCTGCTGGTGTCCTAACTACAGACTCTGATGGGGAGATTCGTACCCTCGGCCTCTTGGGCATTTGTTGATTACGGATTGTTTGAATAAAGGCCAGCATTGATGTTTGGATGCTTTTTTTGAATTCCCCAGTGAGTTGCACCGCATTTGGGGTTGCAGCGCGTTTTCCATTAGGTTATGATTGTCACTGGTCTCAGTAGCCACTTTCCCAGCTTCATTTAGAAAATGTTTCCTCTTATTCTTCTTCTTTTGGCACCTTATGTAATTCCAGTGTAGGAAGACGGTACTCTATCATCTCCTGACTCCCTCTAGAGTGGGATTATGTCTGCTAGTCATGTCTACGTGCAGGTCCATCATAAAACACTTTGATCCAGTGAGGGCCAATCTTTACAAACCCTGTGATTGGAGTGATGGGGCCTGCTTCAACATATACAAAGCAATCTCCATTGGAGCAGTTTGTGAGTTGACCCTTGAATATTATCATGCGCCTCATCACCCCACCCACCACCTTTACATCCAGCTTTTGCCAGAAACTCAGTCACAACACTATCATCTGCTGATTCAGGTAGTTCTTTAATTGTAACTTGAATTGAGTTCTGGTCAGACATGCGTGACTTCAAACTGAAAGGATTATTCTCTTTGAACGCTACATGTTTTCCTCCGACTGTTATTCCTCTGATCAGAAGTGTTGTCCTTGCTTCCTTACTGAGAAGAAATATACGCCAGAGTGCACGTACTCTCTGTACTAACCTCAAGTAGTTTGGATGAATTTCATGTATGAGATGGTGGCAGAGCTCTTCCTCCTTAATGGGGTTGGCTATGGCCTCCTCCTTCTTCAGGATGTCTCTCGCCATGATAAAAAGAGGTAAAACAGTCTCCTTTGTGGCATTTCGTCCCAGATCCTTGCTCCAGGTCTAATTTCCTTGACATCAGTTTCTGCATCGCTGGAGATAGCCACAACTGCAGCAGCCATTTTAATGGTTGTGTTAATGTTTAAATGAATTTGTTTAACATTGAAATGTATCAGCATTATACAGTGAAGATACTTCTTACTCAAGATTGATGGATGGTTGATCCTCAAATAGATTAGCTGGATTCAGTGTTCTCCAGCAGTTGAAGCTTCTTGGTTGGGCTGAATACTAGACAAAGGAGATGTCAAAACATAACAAAACAAAATATGGATATATCTTTCTAGACCTTGGTCAATAAATCCCACCAAAACACTATTTTATTTTATTTTATTTTATTAAAAGGCAACCAATAATTCACCTGCCCACAATTTTCCAGAGAGAGAGGGGGAGATAGCGAGAGAGAAGCTCCCCCAGAGAAGCCAGCAGAACAGCCTACCCAGACCCCAACACAACAATGGGATAGACAACCCACCAACCCAACAGACACCCTCCCTCCTAATAGCCCCCCTGTCAGCTCCTCTGATTGCTCTCTTGACAACCCACACACATCCACTGAGGACACACAAAAGCCAGAGATTGTGCTCCTCGTTGACACAAACGGCACATATATTCAAGAGGAATAACTTTTTCCCAAACACCAAATAGCTAAGCTCTGGTGCTCGAACACTAGACATGCCCTGGAGCTGTTGTCAGAGGACAGACTAGGGTCCTCCAGACACATAATTCACACGGACACAAATGACCTGAGGGCCCAGCAGGAAAGGGTGGCCACAGCACTCAAGGGAGTGATTGAAAAAGCTTCTTACGCATTCCCCAACACACAAGTGGTTATCTTCACCCTGATACCACGAAAATACTTTCACTCTGCCACCATACAGCAGGTGAATACAAGCATTTCGCGAGACTGTGCCTCAAAACCTAATGTCTACCTGGCCCACCACTCCACCCTGGACTTTAACAGCCTTTATGACCAGGTCCACCTCTACAAGGCAGCCATCCCAACTTTTGCCAGGACCCTGAAGGACATCACCCTGAACAGTAGCCCCAGATCCTCACACAGGAGCAATGGACACCCCGCCCAGACCAGCGAGACACCCTCCCAGACCTGCAAGACCCCATCCTGAAAGACCTGCACTGAGAGAACCCATGCCAAGAGGATCTACACCCAGACCACAGCATCACAAGCCACACCCCAACCAGCTAAGACCACCCCAAGCAAACCCTTGCCACACTCTATATAGGCCCCCCCATATCAGACCTATGCCCCGTCTGCCCACCCCATGCTCCCTGCCCCTGCAGCAAGAACCTCAACATGACAGCAGGGCATATGCCCAGGCAGTGAGCAGAGCAACAGGCCCAACCCCCACTATTACACCTGCCCATCCCCCATCCTGCAACCTAAGAGGTATGTATCAGATGCTTAACATGCTCTGCTCACAGCTACTATGATGGTCCGGGCCTAAACCACACAAAAACAACACTAGACACTATGGAACACAAAGCTTTTACTATTCCATCCTGGAATATACAAGGTCTGAGGTCATCTGCCTTTGGCCTAAAGAGCAGGAATCCAGACTTCATCAAATACATTTAATGTACAGACATTGTCATCCTACAAGAAACATGGTATAAAGGAGATGGACCCACTGGTTGCCTTCTAGGTTACAGAGAGCTGGTAGTCCCATCCACCAAACTACCAGGTGTAAAACAGGGAAGAGACTCAGGGGGTATGCTAATTTGGTATAGAGCAGACCTAACCCACTCTATTAAACTAGTCAAAACAGGAACATTTTACATCTGGCTAGAAATGAATAAGGAAATTATCTCAACAGAAAAAAATGTCTTCATCTGTGCTACCTATAACGATATACATTTAATATTCGCTACCTATAACAATGACAGCTTCTCCATCCTAGAGGGGGAGATTAACAATTGCTGTGGCGAACTAAATGCTAGAACTTGTCGCGAACCTGACACCCTCAGCAATTCCTCCGAAGTCGGTCCCTCTCCTTGTTCGGGCGACGTTCGGCATTCGGTGTCACCGGTCTTCTAGCCATCGCCGATCCGCCTTTCATTTTCCATTTGTTTTGTCTTGTCTTCCCACACACCTGGTTTCAATTCCATCACTTGCATGTTGTGTATTTAACCCTCTGATCCCCACATGTCTTTGTCCGGTAATGTTTTTTGTAAGTGCTTGTGCATTTTATGTCTGGGGTTTTTGTCCCATTGGATATATTGTTTTTGTTCACAATGATTTTATTCATTAAACTGCGCCATTGTAACATAGTCTTTGCTCTCCTGTGCCTGACTTCTCTACCTCCAGTACGCACGCCTTACACAGGGGGATAAATGCCCCCCTAGACACAACTACAACAACATAACCAAGAAAAACGGGTCACAACTCCTGCAGCTCTGTCGGACGCTGAGTATGTACATAGTCAATGGTAGGCTTTGAGGGGACTCCTATGGTAGGTACACATATAGCTCATCTCTTGGCAGTAAAACTGTAGACTACTTTATCACTGACTTCAACCCAGAGTCTCTTAGAGCGTTCACAGTCAGTCCTGTCAGATCACAGAAAAATCTCACTCTACTTGAACAGAGCTTTGCTCAATCATGAGGCATCAAATCTAAAGGAGCTGAAAAATATTAAGACATGCTATAGATGGAAGGAGAGTAGTGTGGAAATCTACCAATCCCTTCAAGACAATTTTCTGGACAAAATTTTTCACTGTAGTAGTGAAGGTGTAAACCTGGCAGTAGATAACCTAAAAACACTATAGTTGACCTCTCAGCTTCCCTATCAAATCTAAAAATGTCAAGCAGATAACCTAAGAAATGAACAACAATGACAAATGGTTTGATGAAGAATGCAACAACCTAAGGTCGAAATTGAGAAACCTATCCAACCAAAAATATAGAGACCCAGAAAACCTGAGCCTGTGGCTTCACTATGGTGAATCACTAAAACAATACAGAAATACACTACCGTTCAAAGGTTTGGGGTCACTTAGAAATGTTCTTGTTTTTGAAAGAAAAGCCATTTTTTTGCCCATTAAAATAACATCAAATTGATCAGAAATACAGTGTAGACATGGTTAATGTTGTAAATGACTATTGTAGCTGGAAACTGCTGATTTTTTATGGAATATCTACATAGGCATACAGAGGCCTATTATCAGCAACCATCACTCCTGTGTTCCAATGGCACATTGTGTTAGCTAAAAGGCTAATTGATCATTAGGAAACCCTTTAGCAATTATGTTAGCACAGCTGAAAACTGTTGTTCTGATTAAAGAAGCAATAAAACTGGCCTTCTTTAGACTAGTTGAGTATCTGGAGCATCAGCATTTGTGGGTTCGATTACAGGCTCAAAATGGCCAGAAACAAAGAACTTTCTTCTGAAACTCATCAGTCTATTCTTGTTCTGAGAAATGAAGGCTATTCCATGTGAGAAATTGCCAAGAAACTGAAGATCTCGTACAACGCTGTGTACTACTCCCTTCACAGAACAGCGCAAACTGGCCCTAACCAGAATAGAAAGAGGAGTGGGAGGCCCCGGTTCACAACTGAGCAAGAGGACAAGTACATTAGAGTGTCTAGTTTCTAGTTTGAGAAACCAACGCCTCACAAGTCCTCAACTGGCAACTTCATTAAATATTACCCGCAAAACACCAGTCTCAATGTCAACAGTGAAGAGGCGACCCTGGGATGCTGGCCTCCTAGGCAGAGTTGCAAATAAAAAGCCGTATCTTAGACTAGCCAATGAAAAGAAAAGATTAAGATGGGCAAAAGAACACAGACACTGGACAGAGATATGGCTTTTTCTTTGCATCTCTTTCTAGAAGGTCAGCATCCTGGAGTCGCCTCTTCACTGTTGACGTTGAAACTAGTGTTTCACGGGTACTGACTGACTGACAAGATCTAACTGACACACTTTACATTTATATTGCGTTTATATTTTTGATCAGTGTAATATCTAACAGAGACAAGATGGGTGTGTGTGTGTGTGTGTTACCATCTACAGTATCCAGTCTAACAGGTCCTACCTGTTCTATTTTTAGCTCAGGTCTCCCCTCCCACTTCCTACCTGAATACACACCTTAAAGAGGAAGGTGTGTGTGTGAGAATGAGAGAGAGAGAGAGAGAGAGAGAGAATCAAAAGTGTTTGGCAAAGAAAAGAGGTGAACGGGTTGAGATTAAAGAAGGAGAGAGGGAGTGAAAAGGAGGAGGCTAGATGATCTACATGGCATCCTGGTAAAGGTGTATCCTCTTACACACCTGAGAGGGAGTGCCTTAATCCTAAAGCCCGGAGCAAAAGAGGGAGTATGTAGAAACATTTCTGTTGGATCAGCAGTTAACACAGAGATAATCACCACAACGTTAGACTGTTCAGTCACCAGAGAGAGAGAGAGAGAGAGAGAGAACACCGAAGAAGAAAGTGAAGTTTGATGGCATTAAAAAGCAGAGAGGACTTCAGTAGTCTTGTTTAGGATTTTGAGAGAGAGGGAGATTGACAGAAAGAGACAAAACAGAGAGAGCGAGACAGAGACAGGCGGAGAAACGTCTGATTCTATTGTCCTGGTTCCCAGAAAAGTAAAGTGGAAAGTAGTGTCTCCCTATTGTAGTTAACAGGCTACCTGCAAGTGAAGACATCAATGTGCGACAGACAGACCAACAGACACACTGTACAGAGAGGCAGACAGACAGAGAGCCATCATGCCCAGGTGCTGTCCTAGCAGTGTGTGTTGTCTGGCCCCCCTGCTGTTCCACTGTGAGGTGGGGGCAGGACACGGGGACGAGAGCCAACTCAGTCACGGAGACGAACTGGAGACCAGCTACACAGAGAAACCACATAGCTACAAGATAGAGGTATGCATGTCTGTCTGTGTGTGTGTGTGTGTGTGTGTGTGTGTGTGTGTGTGTGTTGCAGCAGGCACACTAACAGAGCCCACATGGTTAGATAGGGTTTAATTGGTAGTAAATGTGATTTGTCCTACTTTAATGACTAGACTCGTCTGTCTGTCTGACAAGATCTAACTGACACTGAGAAAGAGAGAGTGAGGGGAGGAGGAGAGGAGAAAGGGATGAATGGGTGACTAAGGACTGACAGAGTCTAGAGGAGAGGTTGAGGTAGGGTGAGATAGTTTCATTTGGTTGTCTATGAGTTACCAGCCTCAAGGGTTGATCTTACACTTCACCTTGTTTACCTACCAGTAAATTGTCTGTCTTTGTTTTCTTTCTCCCTCATTTCTTCTACATCAGTTTCAGGTTTATTTGATGCAGTCAGCGTTTTTGTTTTCATTTTTATTTTACTAGGCAAGTCGGTTAAGAACAAATTCTTATTTTCAATGACTGCCTAGGAACAGTGGGTTAACTGCCTTGTTCAGGGGCAGAACGACAGATTTGTACCTTATCAGCTTGGGGATTCGATCTTGCAACCTTTCGGTTACTTGTCCAATGCTCTAACCACGAGGCTACACTGCCGCCCCATGAGCGGCTCAGTTGACTGATATCATGATCTGCTCGGTTGACTGATATCATGAACGGAAATGACATAATATTGTTTT
Organism: Oncorhynchus tshawytscha; assembly: GCF_018296145.1. Classification (NCBI taxonomy): domain Eukaryota; kingdom Metazoa; phylum Chordata; class Actinopteri; order Salmoniformes; family Salmonidae; genus Oncorhynchus; species Oncorhynchus tshawytscha. Next base: position 16,195,170 of record NC_056443.1, read on the forward strand.
ACCCAGTTTCATATTGCTCATTCAATGACTGCATCAATTGCCTGAATTCTTACACTGCTCTATCATTCACCACATATTTCAGTCTGAGACTGCCATCATTGAAGTCGTTTGTGGTGACGTCAAAATGAGGGGTGTTGTAACAAAACAAAGTCATGATCTATTGGATCATCTCTAACCAATCAGAGTAGCGAAGCCAATGACAAACTTTCAAATCTCGGCATTTACCCACTTGTGTTCTGGCTCTGGCCCAACCCATCGGTTTCTGGGACCAATCAGAGTGGTTTTTCTGTTCTAGAGAAACGTCATGGAGGTACTCCAATCCAGACTCATTGCGGAGAAGAAATTAACATCTGTGGGTGTAGCAACATTTTTGGCTATGTATCTAGGTGCTATGAATGTTTATAAGACTTCCTAAGAAGCGGCTACAACTTTTACCAGTTGTCATTATTCCTCTTACAGTTTGTCGTCATGTCCCATGTCCCCCCGTACACATGTACACACACACACACACACACACACACACACACACACACACACACACACACACACACACACACACACACACACACACACACACACACAGGAAGATAATACTACACACAAATACAGCTACAGCTGTACACACACACATACAGACACATACAAACTCTGGGAATCAGATTGTGTATGCCTTGATATAGCAATGCATTTGATTTATTGCTGCAACAGAGGTACTTATCTCTCTTATTACTCTCACTGCTACTGAGAGAGAGAGGAAGATAAATAACATAGGTGAGAGGATGCTCCTTAGTATACAGCATAGAATTGGGAGAAATAGACAGAAAGAGGAAGTGTTCTGTGCCTTACCACTCCTTCTAGCCGTTGTCAACAAGGGGACTAGACACGTTTGTCTAGTCTGTGTCTGTATACATTTCTAATATACTATCCCTCTCCTTTTCCCTCTCTCTTCTCTTTGTCTCTCTCTCGCTCTCTCACTTTCTTTCTCCCAGTCTTGCCATCTCTCTCCAACACATACACACATATAGGTCATTCCCTTGTATGCATGCCCAGACTCCGATGAGCCAAACACTTTTATCAGGGCATCATTGTTGAAAAGATTAGAGAGAGTTAAGCCCTATGAAGGACACAGCAAATGTTTAAAAGGGGAATGGAAGCACGTCAGGAAGTAAAGCTGAGCAAAGCGATGTATTCAATCCACTAATACTAAACATGTACTGGTAACATATATATTATATATATTTGAAGCATTATGATCTTGATCGTTTATTAGAGGTATGGATAGCGCCATCTTGAATTGGTAAGAGTGAGCAATGAATGATGTAAATGTGATATTTTAGTTTTTCATTTGTAAGAAATTAGCAAACATTTCTTGAAACCTGTTTTTATCAAGGCACAAGCCGAGACCCAAATGTAGACACAGGAGGCAGATGGGTGGAGTCTTACCATGTTTATTAATCCAAAGGGGTAGGCAAGAGAATGGTCGTGGACAGGCAAAACCAGATCAAGAGTCCAGGAGGTACAGAGTGGCATACAGGCTCGTGGTCAAGGCAGGCAGAATGGTCAAGCAAGCAGGTACAAAGTCCAGAAACAGACAAGGGTCAAAACCAGGAAGACTAGAAAAAGGAGAATGCAAAAAGCAGGAGAACGGGAAAAGTGCTGGTTGACTTGGAAATATACAAGATGAACTGGCACAGAGAGACAGGAAACACAGGGATAAATATACTGGGGGAAATAAGTGACACCTGGAGGGGGTGGAGACAATCACAAGGACAGGTGACACAGATCAGGGCATGATCCCCCCCCCACTCCACCTGGCGTCCTACCCGGGCGCAGACCTGGCTGCCTGTGCTATCGGCGGTGGAAATCGGCAATGAGTGCCGGGTCCAAGATGTCTTTAGCAGGAACCCAGCACCTCTCTTCCGGGCCATAAACAACCCAGTCAACCAGGTACTGGAAGCCCCTGCCCTGTGGTAAGAACCTTCAGGAGGCATCTTACCGTATACGCTGGCTGGCCACCGATAACCCGGGGGAGGGATGGGCCTGGAGACAGAAGACAAAGGACAGTGAGACACAGGCTTAATCCTAGACACATGGAAGGTAGGGTGAATACGGAGTGTATGGGGTAACACAAGACGGACAGCAGTGGAACTCAGGACGCTGGAGATGGACCAATGAACCGGGGAGACCGCTTGCGGGACTCTACCCGAAGGGGCAGATCCCAAGTTGGAAGCCAATGCCCAATGTGGTTGCGGGGAGCTGGGGTCCGGCGACGGTCCGCTTGTCGACGATACCTGGAGTTGGTCTTGAGAATAACCAGTTGCAAATTCTTGGTTATCTGCACGAACCCTGGCTAACAATTTGAATCAGCAATACAAAATTGGGTTTAATCATTTATTTACTAAATACCTAACTAATCACACAGAATCACACATAAACATAATTAAATCATGACTTGATTACAAATTACGTCATAAAGGAAAACGTCCCTGGCGGGCGGAACAGATATGACAGCTTGTTACACAAACGAAAAGGGTCTGGGTTTGAGTGAAAGAGCGGGAAGACTGAGGAACAAAGTGAAGAAGCTGTACTATCGTAAATACAGTATCTTATGCATTCTAAATTACCGCCCATTTGGAAAAGAAAAATGCAATAAATATTTACTCTTCGGTAGGTTGGTGGTAGATGGAAGGCTGTGTTGCCCAACCGAGTCCTTTGAAGAATGTCTCTGCTGGTAATTTGGATACATTGTAGTAACGTCGTTGTGTGGTAGACGGAATACTCTGTCTGTTCCTTCCTAACCCTCGGTTGCGTCTGCTGTTGCTAACTCAACGGCTAGGAGGTATCACTTCTGTAGTGAATAAGAGTACATACCATTCGCAACCAAAGCTTACGCTGATGTTGGCTTCATTCTGTAGTTATTATCTGAACCATTCTGACATAGGACCGTCATCCTCACGTCCTCGGAACAGGAGGTTACATTGTCGTCAAGGGCCTATATAGGAAGGGAGAGGAGGGCGTGTTTGAATTTTTTTATAGCCCATGTCCCTTCACAAGGGCGGGCCACTGATTGAGCAGAGCCCTATCTTATGAAAACCCAAATTTCAAATTTTAGAAGCTAAAATCACATTTCATCCCATCATGAATAATTTCATATTCAAACATTTAAATTGAACTACAATTCCACCTGAATCCGATATCTCTGATGTGTAGACTTTCCACTGTAGAGTTTATGTCATCTTATCATTGATGAGAATGTCTCAGGTGACAACCGAAATGACATCATATTCATTAAGTACCACCGCATATGTTCAATTGGTCGCATTACCAGAATATAGTTCATTCCCCCCCCACCTTCCCAGAATCTCTATGTTAACCAAGGGTTTGCAAATGTAACATCAGTAGGGTAGAGAGAGAAAAACAGGGGGAAGAGGTATTTATGACTGTCATAAACCTATCCCCCAGGCCAACGTCATGACACAGTGCATGCGATGACGAAGGTAAAGACATCAGGGACCATTGTGGGCCACCAGAAACGTTGTCGAAGGAAGGCTAGTGCACAACGGGACCCTGGATGACAGGTCAACCTGTTGGAATGAGCCCATTCCAGAACCCGGGACCGGACTGGGTTAGGGTAAACAGATGGTTAGCCTGGCCCCCTTCAGGTCCAGGTTGGGAGCGTTGCGCCTCGCAAACCAGGTTCTCAATACCCCAATCCACAGTGGCAGCAAGGCATGAGGTAGGGAGAATGGTTTCGGAAGTCGAGGGTGTGGTAGAGGTGCTGTATAGGCGGGAGAGAGCATCAGGCTTCACATTTTTAGACCCAGGATGGTAGGAAATGGTCAAGTTGCATCTGGTAAACAGGAGGGCCCACCGGGCCTGCCTTGAGTTAGGGCGCTTGGCTTAATGGAAATATTCCAAGTTTTTATGGTCGGTCCAGAACAGAAATGGCTGTTCTGCTCCTTCCTGCCAATGCCTCCACTCTCAGTTGCCAACATCATAGTTCCTCTCAGCAGAATTGAGATGATGGGACATGAAGGCACAGGGATGAAGCTTCTGGTTCTGGGCAGATCGTTGGGACAGGATGGCCCCCACGCCAAAATCCAAAGCATCCACTTCCACCACAAATTGACACGAGGGGATCCGGATGGATGAGGATGGGTGCTGTTGTGACTGATGCTTCAGGTCCACAAAGGCTTTGTCGACAGCTGACAGCTGGAGTCCATTTGAACGGTACCTAGGGGGAGGTGAGTGCCGAGAGGGGGGCTGCCAGGGTGCTGTAATCCCGAATGAAACGCCGGTAGAAGCTTGCAAACCCAAGAAACAGTTGAAACTGCACCCTGGACATTGGTTGAGGCCAATCCACCACTGCTTTCACCTTTCCAGGATCCATCTGAACATTGCCTTCAGCAATGACATATCTCAGAAAGGTGATAGAACTCACACTTCTCGGCTTTCACGAGCAATTGGTTCACCAGGAGGCGCTGAAGGACCTGTCTGACATGGAGTACATGTTCTTGGGCAGATCGGGGAAAAAACAGGATGTTGTCCAGGTAGACGAACACAAACCGGTTTAGCATGTCCCGAAGCACATCATTGACCAAAGACTGGAAGACTTTAACACCCTGATTTGCTTCATAATAGCCTTTAACCCATGGTCGGGGCATTCCGTCAAGGAACTGAGCCCTTCCAAAGGACCCTGTAGAAACTCCTGATGTCTCCCAATGGTGGCTCCCTGCAGGGAGATAGCTTGGCGGAGCTGATCCAAGTCTGCTTGTAGATTGATCAAGAAAAAAAAAACGTAATCAATTTTAGAATAAGACTGTGACGTAACAAAATGTAGAAAAAGTCAAGGGGTCTGAATACTTTTTGAACGCACCGTAGGTAGTAGTAATAGGAATCCTAGTAACCACCAAGTAGCTCAGATTGTCACTGGTCATTTCCCCTTTCTTGCATGCTTTTAATTTGTTCCCATTCGGACTCTTTATGTATTAGACTATAGGCCTAATGTATGTAAGAAGAAATGTAAGTTGTGAAAGCCAATTATTGTTATCATATGCCTTATTCATATCATATGATGTAATTCCCGTACAATTTTGATACCAATATCCCTGAGATTAATGTTGTATAATGTCATGATATAACTTTTTTTCAGGTTTGAATGAGACAATGTATTCCCCTAACCTTATTCTTTCAATATAGTTATTGTTGTATTAATATTATATTACAAATGTAAGACTTTCTAATATGTTTTGGTGCCAGTCAAGTTTGGACACACCTACTCATTCCAGGGTTTTCCTTTATTTTTACTATTTTCTACATTGTAGATTAATAGTGAAGACATCACTATTAAATAACACATATGGAATTATGTAGTAACCAAAAAAGTGTTAAACAAATCAAAAGATATTTTACATGTTAGATTCTTCAAAGTAGCCACATTTTGCCTTGATGACAGCTTTGCACACTCTTGGCATTCTCTCAACCAGCTTCATGAGGTTGTCAATCAACGCTTGAATAGAAACATAGTTCACACCCCAGATGTTGATGCCAAAACAGTCGCTGTAATCCCATTAGTTTTCATTGCAGCCTTGTTTGAATGCAGCGGTTGCGCTCATTTGTACTGAATGGGGTTAGTCAACAGTAGCTGACTAACTAACATTAGCCAGCTAGCTGGCTAGCTTTATTGGTGTTGAGACATGAGTATGAAATTGTAATTCTGATTGTTTAATGTTTTAGGGACTCCTGAGAAACCAGGAAATCAGGCTCTCATCCTGTGAAACAGTGGATGTAATGAATCTAGCTAGCTTAAGCATTTACTGCAAATTGAATGTACAATTTTGTACGTTTGCCTTGCTGTTATTTCTCATGCAATGCAGTTAAAGTAACATAGGTAGCTAACTATTTTCTCGCTAATTGTGTATTGGAGGATAAACATATCTGTATGCCTATGGATGTGTAGCTAGCTATGCAGCCGATCTGTTTATGGACCCTAAAACGTTTGGTATAAATATTAGTTCAGAACCTAGCTATGAACCTCAGCTATCATCTTCGGCAAAATCGTTCGCAAGGAGATTCCTGCAAAAATATTATTTGAAGATAACTGGCTATGGCCAGTTGTATCATCTTCAAAACAGTCTATGGATTGAGTAGTATATCTTCACTGATCATGTACTCTACATTGGCAAATAAAGGTGCAGTTCAAGTATGAATGTCTGCGAGATTATTTTTCAGTCATATCCAATACCAGGAGTATCAAATTCCAGTCTTTCAATGATGCTGTGTCTGCATGTATGTATTACAATTATACACAATTATACACTTCAACAGTGTTTACCACTCCTGCTCCTGGGACATCAATGGTTACTAATGCAATAGACTAGAGACATGATTTAACTAGTTAAAGGCTGATTTGTAATTCATACATACAGAAATCGAATTTAAAGAACTGTACACTACACTTCCTATGCATCATGTAAATACTCTAAACCTGGTTCATCTCAACATTTTATTTATGTTTATTTACCCTTCATTTAACTTGATTTCCTTAATTTCCTTAATCCTTAATTTCCTTAATCTGCATTGATCTGATAAACACAGGACAGGTGTAGTATTTCATCAAACGAGAGACTTAATTTCAACCAGTTGAGAATGTGAAATGATGTATTGAAAGTACATTTCCCAAGTGTTATAAATGCATAATACATGCAATATCAATATTATAATTGTAATATCATATTATAAATACAAGTTCAATCTGTACTTCAATGCACATCTGGTGTGCATTATAAAAGCAGAGGAAGAAATAGGAGGTAGTGAGAGAGGTTTAAAAGACAGAAAGGGAAAGAGGTAAGAACAGAGGAGCAGGGAAGACAGCATATGATTAATGAATCACAGTGCTACCCTAATATTCTCTCAGTTCATCCCAATTACATAATAGTGTCTCTAGTGGTGTCTCCTAACCAGCCTTTGGCTCCCAGTCGGCCCGATGGTTATCTTAAGAGCGGGTGAGTGGAGATGACTGGACTGGGGGTTGGCATCCTCTCTCACATCAAAACATACCTGCAGACGAGAGACAGATGGAGAGAGAGAGATATCATTTTTAAGCCTTGTGTTTTTTTTATTCTAACACTGTCAGTCATCATAATCATCAGGAGGTGAAACGCAAAACTGACCGTGGATCATTAACTCTGGGACTACTACACCTCTATCTGTATTTCAATGTAAAGCATCTCTTTAATAATGCTTCTTGTTGACCTGACCAAGTGACCTCTCACCTCTGATCTTGCCGTGCCCTCTATGTAGGCAGTTCAGATGCGGGAGGGGTTCACCGACACAGCTGATATAACCTAGAGGATTTACAGAAAAGGGGAGTTAGGGATGAAGTGAAGGAGAGAGACTGTTATTGAGAAAATAAGGTAGTTAAAGAGACAGTACTCAACAGGAATCTGTGTGTGTGGCCTCACCTGGTGTCCACACTAAGTGGTTGCACTTTATGCTGAAAAACATGCACAGACAACTCAAGGACAAACACTATGGTGTTGTTCTAGAAATAATGAATTGGCTTTGTGTTCATGCCTCTCTCTCCCTCTTGCCTATTCTTTGAAGGTGGAAGGAGCTACAGTTATACACCTGAGCCTGCTTACTGCACAACACAATCCATCAATCAGATTGATTCACGAGTGTGTCAGTGTGGGTTATTAGGAGTCCAATTGTTCTACATTTTTTCAATATGGGTGACTTAAAATAGCCTGTTTTGTTACCTTAACAGCACCCTTACCCTAACAGCACCCTCACCTGAGAAGTAGATCAAAAGGAGAGAAACTGGGAATTGAATAACTGCAGTTGACATAGCTAAGTAAATGGAAGAATACTCTTATTGCAATGTGGATGGCTCTTAAAAGAGCCTTTGGTTGTGCATAGTGTAGTCTATGGAGTTGCCAGAGAACAGCACCCTCCTTGAAGAAGTAGGAGGTGAAGATCTCCCGCACACAGATTGCCTCTCTTGCTGCGTTTTTGGACTCCATCCTTGAAACGTCCTGCAGAGCAGCAGACTTCTCCTCTGGCACACGGTGGCAAGTTGGTCCTCGTGTCCATCCTCATGAAGTTATGCAGGACACAGGTAGCCTTCACACACCTGAATTCCCCCAGGAGGCAACCCAGATGGCCCTGGTCAAACAACCTTGCAGTGCCCTACATGGTAACTGTAGGCAATTGTTTTGAAGGAATCTCCAGTTACAAGGTATCTGTAGGAATATGGAAGATAATGTCATTATTAGAATTATACATCACCAGGTCATTGTGGATTACTAAAGTATAATATCCCTTATAACAAATCATGATAACATTGGATAGATAGATGCATGTGTACACACATTTTTAGCATGTGACAACAGCAGGATCATATCAAATATAGCATCATAAATGAATACATAAATACCACTTGAAGCTTGATGATGAGTTGACCATTTGAATCAGCTGTGTGTAGTGCTGAGGCAAAAACAAAAATGTTCACACATTTGAGTCCAGGACTGAGAACCCCTTCTCTTCATTGGGACCTCTTCATCTGCAGACAGGCTTTCACAGCTCTCTGTATCTGAGGATAGAAAACCTCACAAGAAACAGACTTCATTATACTCAAGTTAGACCGCACTGAATATTACATTACTATTATCTCCGTCCTCACTTCTAAGGACTGGAACTACACAAAAGTACCTTTCCATTCCAGATTAGTCTACTCTCTCACTTTTACAGTTGGGGCTGCTATCCTTTCACCCTCATCCGTGGCTGTTAGCTAGCTACCTTCAAATGCATTTGGAGTTTGTTTTTTTACAGTGATAAATACATCAAGATAGCTAGCTAATATGAAGTTAAGTAGCTGGTGATATTTAATTAACTTAGCTAGCTATCTATACAGTATGTAAAGTTGGCTAGATAGCTTGCTAGCTACGTTAGCAGCTAATTTGAGTTTTTTTTTTTTTTACATTTTCGAAATGTGTCTACTTACTGGAATAAGTTCTCCCAGCCATGTGGACAGTTGGTAACAGGGCAGCAAGGTTTGTTTGTCATCAGAGCGTTTTAGAGCATATTACTATTGACATGTGAATAAATTCATGAAATGGAGAATGGATTCAACTATTTACCCAGTTAATAACCAGACGTTCATATAAATTTGCTATGCTTAATTCTTGACGCACAATCGAACATGCTGCCATATGCTGCCAGCACGCCCACAAGCAGGCCACTCTGGGCAGCCTAAGCGGCACGCAGCAATTTACTGTGTGCTAATGTACATGAGCCATCAGTCGCAAAAACCATCAAGTAACAGAAACATCTCAACATCAACTGTTCAGAGGAGACCTTGTGAATCAGGCCTTCATGGTCTAATTGCTGCATAGAAACCACTACTAAAGGACACCAATAAGAAGAGACTTGCTTGGGCCAAGAAACACAAGCAATGGACATTAGACGGGTTGTCCTTTAGTCTGATGAGTCCAAATTTGAGATTTTTTGGTTCCAACCACGATTCACAGTTCCAGTTAGCTGGTGTTCTAAAGCCTATTGTTTCCATTCCCCTTTATTGAATTGGGAAAATGGAAAGGAAAAGAGAGGAAATTAGAGTTTTCATGACATCAGAGACAGTCTTTAGATGTGTGTGTGAGTATGTGTGTTTGTGTGTCTGTTTGCCAGGATAGATAGCTGAGTTATGACAGTTAAAAGGTCCAATCTGCTATGCAAATTCTGACGTGTGTCTGACGTATCTACACTTAGCACCCAGCAGTGCCCAGCTTTGAACACCCAGCACCCAGCACACACACACACACACACACACACACACACACACACACACACACACACACACACACACACACACACACACACACACACACACACACACACACACACACACACAGTCAAGGTGTGAACAGCCCTGTGAAACATATGGGGCCATTTTCACCTTGACCACCAGGATAGTCAAACACATCACACTCTCACACATGCGCTGTCAAACCTGTCAGATTGTGTGTGTTCACCCATAGTGATTCGCTATGGGGGGGGGGGGACGCACCTGTCTTTGTGTCTGGTTCCCTCAGGACATATTTAGGGGTTGCGTTGACACACAGGGCAGCATGCCACTGTTAAACCTGTCAGTAATGTCTCTCTCTGTCTCTCCCTCTATCTCTTTCTCTCTCTCTGTCTTAGTATGCATATACACTGAGTGTACAAAACATTAAGAACACCTGCTCTTTCCATGACGTACTGTAGACTGACCAGGTGAATCCAGGTGAAAGCTATGATCCCTTATTGATGTCACTTGTTAAATCTACTTCAGTTAGTGTAGATGATGGGGAGGAGACAGGTTAAAGAAAGATCTTTAAGCCTAGGGGACAATTGAGACATGGATTGTGTATGTGTGTCATTCAGAGGGTGAATGGGCAAGACAAAATATTTAGGTGCCTTTGAACAGGGTATGGTAGTATGTGCCAGGTGCACCAGTTTGTGTCAAGAACTCCGACGCTGCTGGGTTTTTCATGCTCAATAGTTTCCCATGTATATCAAGAATGGTCCACCACCCAAAGGACATCCAGCCAACTTGACACACTTGTGGGAAGCGTTGGAGGCAACATGGGCCAGCATCCCTGTAGATCGCTTTCAACACCTTGTAGAGTCCATGCCCTAATGAATTGAGGCTGTTCTTTGGGCAAAAGGGGGGGGGGTTCGTAATGTATTTGTAATGTTTGGTATATTCGGTGTACATACTTTCACTTATTTACTTGTATCTTGTTTCTGCCCTTTTAAGGCATGTCAAAACACATAGCCCTATTCTAATTTGATGTCACGTGTAGCATTCTTAGACAAAGATGAAATCATGTACAGTACCAGTCAAAAATCTGGACACACCTACTCATTCAAGGGTTTTTCTTTATTTTACTATTTTCTACATTGTAGAATAATAGTGAAGACATCAAAACTAAGAAATAACATAGTTGCCTTAATGCCTTGATGACAGCTTTGCACACTGTTGGCATTCTCTCAACCAACTTCATGAGGTAGTCACCTTGAATGCATTTAAATAAACAGGTATGCCTTTGTTAAAAGTTAATTTGTGGAATTTCTTTCTTTTTTAATCCACTTGTCAGTTCTGTTGTGACAAGGTAGGGGTGGTATACAGAAGATAGCCCTATTTGGTAAAAGACCAAGTCAATATTATGGCAAGAACAGCTCAAACAAGCAATGACAACACATCATTACTTTAAGACATGAAGGTCAGTCAATCTGGAAAATGTAAAGAACTTTGTGAAGTCACAGAAACCAACAAGCGCTATGATGAAACTGGCTCTCATGAGGACCGCCACAGGAAAGGAAGACCCAGAGTTACCTCTGCTGCAGAGGATAAGTTCCTTAGAGTTACCAGCCACAGAAATTGCAGCCCAAATAAATGCTTCATGAAAACCAAGAAACACGAGCAATGGACATTAGACCGGTGGAAATTTGTCTTTGTTCTGATGAGTTCAAATTTGAGAATTTTTGGTTCCAACTGCCGTGTCTTTGTGAGACACAGAGTAGGTGAACGGATGATCTCCGCATGTGTGGTTCCCACCGTGAAGCATGGAGGAGGATGTGTGATGGTGTGCGGGGGCTTTGCTGGTGACACTGTCTGTGATTTATTTAGAATTCAAGGCACACTTAACCAGCATGGCTACCACAGCATTCTGCAGCCATACGCCATCCCATCTGGTTTGCGCTTAGTGGGACTATCTTTTGTTTTTCAACAGGACAATGACCCACACACCTCCAGGCTGTGTAAGGGCTATTTGACCAAGAAAGAGTGTGATGGAGTGCTGCATCAAATGATCTGGTCTCCACAATCATCCGACCTCAACCCAATTGAGATGGTTTGGGATGAGTTGGACCGTAGAGTGAAGGAAAAGCAGCCAACCAGTGCTCAGCATATGTGGAAACTCCTTCAAGACTGTTGAAAAATCATTCCAGGTGAAGCTGGTTGAGAGAATGCCAAGAGTGTGCAAAGCTGTCATCAAGGCAAAGGTTGGCTACTTTGAAGAATCTAAAATCGAAACTATATTTTGATATATTTAACACTTTTTGGATTACTACATGATTCCATATGTGTTATTTCATAGTGTTGATGTCTTCACTATTACTCTACAATGTAGAAAATCGTTCAAATAAAGAAAAACACTTGAATGAGTAGGTGTGTCCAAACTTTTTACTGGTACTGTATGAGGAAGTTGTCTGTAAGTTGTTTTTGCCATATCGACTTGTGCTGGAATGTTGCTAGGTGATAGAGGGCATCATGCATGCCAATGTGTTTCCCTAAATATATCTTGGAAACTTTCCCGGCATTTGGAGCCAAAGAAACTGAATGAAATTATTTGAATAGTTATGCTTCTTGATTATATCTTGTATTTCATAATCTCACCCACACACATAGACATCATGAAGCACACACACACCCTCTCTCTCCACCCCCCCCCCCCCCCCACACACACACACACAACATTCCACCCAACAGCCCATCCCCACATGCCCTATCTCAAGCCTCTCTCTCTCTCTCTCTCTCTCTCTCTCTCTCTCTCTCTCTCTCTCTCTCTCTGTCCTCTCCATAGAAAAGTGTAAAGGAAGGGATCCTATTGAAACAGACCAGTTCTTTCCAGAGATGGAAGAGGAGGTACTTCAAACTGAGAGGCCGGACACTTTACTATGCCAAAGACTCCAAGGTAACTACTTTATAGGTTTAACACTCCAACTATTATTATTATTTGACCAGGCCCAGACATTTCTTGGATGTGCAAGCTGTCACTTTTTTCACCTGATTAAGTATGTGGGTGTAGTTAAAGGTTCAAATCATTTCTGAGTAACAATGAAATACTTTACTTTTTTTCAAGCAAAATGGTCTAAAACAAACAAAAATTGCTTCTTAGCAAAGAGAGATTTCTCAAGCAAAAATTTGTCTGGAAGTGGTCTTAGTGAGGAGGGGAACACTGAAAACTAGTTGTTATTGGCTGAGAGGTTTGGATTCTCTTTCTTATTGGTCTATTAACTAATTTACCACCTGGTGATGTCACCAGGCAGATCAAAACTCCCTCCCACCAAAACAGGCTGAAATTTCAGGCGATCTTTTCAAACCGCTCTTACACTAAACGGGCATAATCATAATTGTCACAATTCCCCAGTATTATTCCAACCTCATAGTGTGGAAATATATATAAAACACAGGAAAATCCCATTTTTGACTTCACTGGGCATTTAAGACTTTTTAGATTAGATGCTGTCTGTTTTGTTTATGGTTGTGTTTAACTCGGTTACATTTTTTTGGTTGTTGTCCATCAGTCTCTGATATTTGACGAGGTGGACCTATCAGACGCCAGCGTGGCCGAGACCAGTACCAAGAACATCAACAACAGCTTCACGGTAACCATGATGACACACTACCTCTACCGTAAACCATGACTACAGCTACACAGTAACCATAATGACCACCATGACTACACATTTCCAATTGTATTACACTCTTCACTGCAAAACTGTAGGACTGTGTTAAGTCTTTGTAAATCTACAGTACTATGTATTCTTATACAGCCTGTCCCTCCCTCCCTATCTCTCTCTCTCTTCCTTTCCCTGTCTCTCTCTCTCTCCACCCCCCACCCCTCCACCCTCTCTCTCCAGGTGATCACTCCATTCAGGAAGTTGATGCTGTGTGCTGAGAGCAGGAAGGAGATGGAGGATTGGATCGGTGCTCTGAAGTCTGTACAGAAATGGGAAATGTATGAGGTAAACACTAGTCCTCTCATCCCTCCATCCCCTCAAGCTTTTATCTTTTCATCCCTCCATTCGTTCATTCCTTCTCACCCTTTTGCCTTTGACTATACTTTTGTTTTATTCTACAGTCCTGTTTCTGGTATTTACCTGTTCATTTTGAATACATTTAGTGGTAGCAGTGGGTACTTCTCATCAACTAAATTGGTAGCATTTAGCATTCAGCCATTTCGTACCATTGGTACAAAATTATATATTTGTGTTGTATTTGCTTTCATACAGTAAAGTGAAAACTCTCAACCTCTTTTACACATTTCAAACCAATACGTTTTTCCACCAACTTTAGCATCCCACCAACTTTTTGCTGATTTTTCAATATAAATGTACGGTATTGCCGGGACAAGGCATCTGCTTTTATTTCCGCCAACTGACCTAGCCATGATTGCAGTAATGTTCTGCCTACAGCTTAGTATGAAATGAAACCGTAATGCTGAGACGGCATAGGTATGCACTACCTAGGTATGCACCAGCTCTTGATGGTTGCTAGGCAGCGCCCGTTACTACTATCATCCTGCCAGTTCTAAACTCTAAGAGGCATGTCACTTCACCCATCTCTTCTCATAGCCCACCACATGCACTGTTTTCTTGACCACAGCTGGATGGATCCATAAAGAATTACTGTGGTAATAAATATTGTAATAAAGTAGGCTAATGCAATTGAAGGTATCAAATTGTTGCTTATTGAAACTCCCAAAGTCACCCCAGTTGTTATAATACATTTGAAGCAATAGCTTTACCCGCCTCTGTTCAATTATTTCAGCACCGTTTCACGTTGCTTTGAGACAATTATAGGGCCTCATCTTGATGAATGAATCAATGTCAGATTTTTCTTTTCACCGAATCTCCGTTTGGATATTGGTTAGGCTACAGTTAGGCTCTGGAAATTTGAGGTGAGTGTTGCTCATGATCATCTTGTTTAGTTGGCTCATTCATTAGCGCTGATCAGAACATTTTGCCAGCATGTTCTGTAGCTTAACAAGTGGATTATTTTGCTCTTCACTCGCAGTCGCCTAGTAGCCTAGGCCTCCTCCCAACCAAAAGCCTGTGACTTGTCTTAATCAATCAATGTGATTTTTGTTTCATTGAATATCCATCTGTACATTTGGTTAATTCCCTGGCTGGGTAAATACACTATATATACACAAGTGTGTGGACACCCCTTCAAATTAGCGGATTCGGTTATTTCAGCCACACCCGTTGCCGACAGGTGTATAAAATTGATTACACGCCATACAATCTCCATAGACACACATTGGCAGTAGATCGGCCTTACTGAAGACCTAGAACTAGAACTGCCCCGGTCAACTGTAAGTGCTGTAGTTGTGTAGTGAAACGTCTCGGAGCAACAACGGCTCAGCCATGAAGTGGTAGCCCACACACGCTCACAGAATGGGACCGCAGAGTAATGAAGCGCGTAAAAAATCGCAACACTCACTACCGAGTTCCTAACTGCCTCTGGAAGCAACGTCAGAAACATAATAGTTTGTCGGGAGCTTCAGGAAATGAGTCTCCATGGCCGAGCAGCTGCACATAAACCTAAAGACACCATGCGCAATGCCAAGCGTGGTGTAAACCTCGCCCCCATTGGACTCTTATGCATTCTCTGTGATGAATCACGCTTCACCATCTGGCTGTCCAATGGACAAATCTGGTTTTGGCGGATGCCAGGAGAACGCTACCTGCCTGAATGCATAGTGCCAACTGTAACATTTGGTGGAGGAGGAATAATGTCCAGTGCAGAAAAATCTTAGCGCTAAACCATACATTGCCATACTTTCCTGTTTCAGCATGGCAATGTCCCCGTGCACAAGGTCCACACAGAAATGGTTTGCCAAGATCGGTGTGGAAGAACTTGACTGGCCTGCACAGAGCCCTCAACACCTTCAAACACCTTTGGGATGAATTGGAACGCCGACTGCGAGCCAGGCCTAATCGCCCAACATCAGTGCCCGACCTCACTAATGCTATTGTGGCTGAATGGAAGCAAGTCCTCGCAGCAATGTTCCAACATCTAGTGGAAAGCATTCCCAGGAGAGTGGAGGCTGTTATAGCAGCAAAAGGGGTACCAACTCCATATTAATGCCCATGCTTTTGGAATGAGATGTTCGACGAGCAGGTGTCCACATACTTTTGGTCATGTTGTTTAAGTGGAGTTGGTATAGCTCATCTATTCATTTGCTCATCTATGACTGATCAGAAACATTTAGCAAGTGTAGGCCTATTATTTAGTTCTAAAATCCTGCGGAGGTTGTGAAATATGAACACATATTGTGATGTGATGCTTATGATGCTTTTGAAAATAGGATTTCTATTATTTTCTGTAACTATCATGATGAAGATACTCTCTCCCTAACAAATTGGAATGTAAGAAAGAGATGAAATGAGATGAGATGCCTTTCTGAGATACTGGCACCGACGATCACACCACGCTCAAAGTCGATTCAGTCACTCGTTTTGCCCGTTCGAACGTTCAACCGAACAGTAACTGAATGCCTCGATGCCTCGGTCTGGATGTCTGAAGAAACTAAACCTTTTCGTGAACGGGGTGTTGAGTATGTTGACTGTGATCGGGGCGGGTGTGTCTCGTCCGTTTAATGAACAAAATAACCAACCTTTGATTTCATTCATTTGGATGTAACATAACTGAACTCAAAATATGCCATTCTATTGTTTTGAAAATAAATTGTATTAGTCTTAAAATGTTTCTTAGGGCCTGCCTAAACAAATTTAAAATGCATTTCTTTTTGACGGTGTATATTCACTGGATGTAATAAAATAGATGCCCACCCACATCTGCACATCAGTACTACCACTCATCACGTCATGCCGGCATTTGCACGGGAGGTATAAAAGGCTTATGCTGGCTAGAATATGGTATAAATGGACCTGTCTGTCAGGGGGTCATATAAACATTGCCCAATTTCTTTTACAGGCAAAATACCGTAAATCCTATGTGAAAGCAGTATTTCTCTCTCTCCCCCCTATCGTGCTTCCTTCTTGTAGTCCTGTGTGGTTTAGTTGGTAAGAGCATGGTTGTCGTTTCAATTCCTACAAGGATTATCACACATTCTTAAAAATGTACTTACTCCTTGTAAGTGGATTTGAGTAAAAGTAGCATATTCTTCTCTCTCGCATCTCTCCCTCCCCCTCTCTCTCTCTCCCTCCCTCCATCTCTCTCCCTCCCCCATCTCTCTCCCTCCCCCTCTCTCTCTCTCTCCCCCCCATCTCTCTCTCCCTCCCCATCTCTCTCCCTCCATCTCTCTCTGCAGGCCAGTCTATTCAATATGGAACATTTTTCTGGGATGCACAACTGGTACGCCTGCTCCCACGCCAGACCCACCTTCTGTAATGTGTGTAGAGAGGCCCTCTCCGGAGTCACCTCCCATGGACTGTCCTGCGAAGGTACACACACACACACACACACACACAGACACACACACCACCTTCTGTAATGTGTGTAGAGAGGCCCTCTCCAGAGTCACCTCCCATGGACTGTCCTGCGAAGGTACACACACACACACACAGACACCACCTTCTGTAATGTGTGTAGAGAGGCCCTCTCCGGAGTCACCTCCCATGGACTGTCCTGCGAAGGTACACACACACACACACACACACAGACACACACACCACCTTCTGTAATGTGTGTAGAGAGGCCCTCTCCGGAGTCACCTCCCATGGACTGTCCTGCGAAGGTACACACACACACACACACACAGACACCACCTTCTGTAATGTGTGTAGAGAGGCCCTCTCCGGAGTCACCTCCCATGGACTGTCCTGCGAAGGTACACACACACACACACACACACAGACACACACACCACCTTCTGTAATGTGTGTAGAGAGGCCCTCTCCGGAGTCACCTCCCATGGACTGTCCTGCGAAGGTACACACACACACACACACACAGACACACACACCACCTTCTGTAATGTGTGTAGAGAGGCCCTCTCCGGAGTCACCTCCCATGGACTGTCCTGCGAAGGTACACACACACACACACACACACACCCACCTTCTGTCATGTCTGTAGAGAGGCCCTCTCCGGAGTCACCTCCCATGGACTGTCCTGCGAAGGTACACACACACACACACACACACACACACACACACACACACACACACACACACACACACACACACACACCACCTTCTGTCATGTCTGTAGAGAGGCCCTCTCCAGACTCACCTCCCACGGACTGTCCTGCGAAGTAACACACACATACCCTCAAGCACACTATTTTCATTCATGCAACTTTACATCCACAGCTTTAATTCAAAGCAATGAAACAGGTTCAAATGTGTTTTTTGGTTTCTATACAAACACTCTCTCTCTCTCGCTTTGCCTCATTCTCTCTCCCTCCCTCCCTCCCCCAGTGTGTAAATTCAAAGCCCATAAGCGATGTGCGGTGCGCTCCACCAACACCTGTAAATGGACCACGCTGGCCTCCATAGGAAATGACATCATGGAGGACGACGAAGGGGTGGGTAACACAAAGTCTCTTTACACCGAAATGTCTTTTTCATTGACTTAGCAGCATCTTCTTGTGCTCATTTAAACACTGATCAAGTGAAACAACCTTGCTGGTCTAAGCTGCTGCCTCCACAATGTTAGCAGTGCAAGCGTGGGTTCGAATCATATCCACTGCTATTCTAGTACATCCTCTCTCCCTCTCCTCCTACCTTTCCTGTCAGTATTTCACTCACATTTCTAATTAATGTGGAATAATAGGAAAGAAGTGTGACTGTCGCACAGTAAGGCTTTAAAAAAGGAATGACAAGTCAAAGATAACTTACACGTGTACATATTCGATATGTGTTCACAGGTCTCCATGCCTCATCAGTGGTTAGAGGGGAACCTACCGGTCAGTGCGAAGTGTGTGGTGTGTGACAAGAACTGTGGCAGTGTCAGGAGACTGCAGGACTGGAGATGTCTATGGTGCAAGGCTATTGTGAGTCTATACACGCGCGCGCGCCCACACACACGCACACGCACACACAGTATCTGAACATCACTCTTCAAGCCAGAAAAACATCACACACTCCATCATAAGCTGTGGTGTCCAAAGTGATGCTACAGGATTCTGGGAAAGTGTTAGATCTAAAAGGTCATTGGATGAAATTGTCACCTTTCTAACATTCTAAATGCCACCCCTGATTCATGGTGTGTGTGTTCGTGTGTGTGTGTGTACAGGTGCACAGCAGCTGTAAGGAGCAGATGGGAAAGGCGTGTCCTCTGGGTCAATGTCGGGTGTCAATCATCCCTCCCACAACCCTCAATAGTATCGACTCTGACGGTGAGATACACACACCACACTTTCTCTCTCTATTTCTCATACCCGCACACACAAAAGAGGATGGAGGATTCGTTCAAACGCTATCTTCTTCTTCTTCTTGCTTTTCCTTACTGACTTTTCCTCCCTTTGGAAGTTGCTAGGAAAGGAAAAAGGCCAATTCTCAGAAACAATCCGGATGCCTCTGTAACGGAAATGTGTCTGAAGAGATAGCCTTGAATTGTACACAGTATACATCTTCTCTGCTCTATCTTGGTGTGTGCAGGTGACTGTGACTTTCTCCTCAGACCAATTGGCAGAACCCCCAGAATATGTTCTGGAAGTTAAGATAGGAGACATTGCTCCGTTTCTTGGGAAACTGCCAGTCACCTGCAAGAACCAACCCTATGAACCATGCCTATGTAGCTTTTTTGTGTAGCAGTATACAAGAGGACTGAAGGGACTTGTGGCAGACTTGTACTTTGCACGTTGTGTTTGTTGTAACCTCTCCAGGTAACTGATAATAAAGAGTGATTCATTTACTATTGACTTCAGGTGTCCCTGGTGTTGAATTTCCACCACACACCCCAAGAGTGAAGACAACCACACACCTACGACCCCAAACTAAACCCGTGTTTTTATCTTTCTCTTCAGGCTTTTGGAAGGCCACCTCTCCCTCCTGCACCTCTCCTCTCCTGGTGCTGTGTAACTCTAAGAGCGGAGACAACCAAGGGGTTAAGTTTCTAAGGAAATTCAAACAGCTGCTCAACCCTGCACAGGTCTTTGACTTGATGAACGGAGGACCACAGCTGGGGTAAGAGTGCGACATCTTGGCCGTGTTATAATGTATTTGATTGATAACCGTTAGATAACGCTTTACTTTAAGCCTGTTATAAGGCTTTATAACTTGGTATAAGCACGTATGAGCCTTTATAATCTCCATTGAAGGTTCATAATACTGGTATTTATTCAGGATCATTATGAGATGATATTAAGACATTAAAAGGAGGTTATACATGCCCATGACGTCTCTTAATGCATTATAACGGCATCAGGGACTACAGATGAAAGTTAGCTATCTAGCTAAATCTGGGGCAATAGCATGTAATACATAGTCCCTGACAGATAAACGACAGAAATTCCAAGTCATTATACCTGCTTTAAGTTAAGTATTATACCCTGATGAAGATAGCTTGTCTGTCGAAACGTTGGTTATTAGGTTATACAATTATTGAATCTGAGCTCCTAGAGTGTGCAGCTCTCCTTTTCTTTTTTGAAGTGAAGTATTACCAGTCTTTCTTGTTAATGTTGATCCTTTGTAACAATCTTTGACTATTGACTATGAGAGGTGCTCCACTGATTCCAGCTCTCTCCTTTCCTTTCTCCCACTATCCTCTGTTTCTCACCCTCTCTTTTCCAGTCTGCGTGTGTTCCAGAAGTTCGCTACGTTTCGTATCTTGGTGTGTGGCGGGGACGGTAGTGTTGGCTGGGTCCTGTCTGAACTGGATAAACTCAACCTGCACAAACAAGTAAATCTAGAAGAGAGACAGAGAGAGAAAGAGAGAGAGAGAGAGAGAGAGAGAGAGAGAGAGAGAGAGAGAGAAAATGTGGAAAGATGGAGAGCGCTAGATTCTGATCAGTAACAGTCTCTTCATATGTCTGTGTGTATATATATTGATCTCTGTTCTGTGTGTTTCACCACCCCACCTCCCCTCCAGTGTCAGCTAGGGGTCCTCCCTCTGGGTACAGGTAATGACCTAGCCAGGGTGCTGGGATGGGGAGGACTATGTGATGATGATGCTCAACTGCTACAGATCCTGGAGAAGCTGGAGAGAGCCACCACCAAGATGCTTGACAGGTAGGAGCGAGAGAGAGATGGGGGGGGCAGGAGAGAGGTAACTATTTTTATGTGCTAGAGCAAGATTTTGAGACTACATTGAATAAAGGGGCGCTAAAAGTCACATAGGCAATTACAGTGTAGTTATGAAAGGTATTTTTATGAAAGCCATTTACAACTAAAAGGTATTTGCTATCTGAAAGGTATTTGCTATCTGAAAGGTATTTAATATCTGAAAGGTATTTGCTATCTGAAAGGTATTTGCTATCTGAAAGGTATTTATTATCTGAAAGGTAATTATTATCTGATAGGTACAGTATTTATTATTTGAAAATAATTTACTATCTGAAAGGTAGTTATTATCTGAAAGGTATTGACTGTCTGAAAGGTATTTATTATCTGAAAGGTATTGACTGTCTGAAAGGTATTGACTGTCTGAAAGGTATTTATTATCTGAAAGGTATTTATTATCTGAAAGGTATTAATTATCTGAAAGGTATTGACTGTCTGAAAGGTATTGACTATCTGAAAGGTATTGACTGTCTGAAAGGTATTTATTATCTGAAAGGTATTGACTGTCTGAAAGGTATTTATTATCTGAAAGGTATTTATTATCTGAAAGGTATTGACTGTCTGAAAGGTAGTTATTATCTGAAAGGTATTGACTGTCTGAAAGGTAGTTATTATCTGAAAGGTATTGACTGTCTGAAAGGTATTTATTATCTGAAAGGTAGTTATTATCTGAAAGGTATTGACTATCTGAAAGGTATTTATTATCTGAAAGGTATTGACTATCTGAATGGTATTGACTGTCTGAAAGGTTTTTATTATCTGAAAGGTATTGACTGTCTGAAAGGTATTGACTATCTGAATGGTATTGACTGTCTGAAAGGTATTTATTATCTGAATGGTATTGACTATCTGAAAGGTATTTATTATCTGAAAGGTATTGACTATCTGAAAGGTATTTATTATCTGAAAGGTATTGACTATCTGAAAGGTATGTATTATCTGAATGGTATTTACTGTCTGAAAGGTATTTGCTATGATACTGGGACAGGATGTTGAGTCACAACTCATGAACATTTAACTGTAAGTGACATACAGAATATAAATCTGGACTTTCCAAGCCGTATCTTCTAAGACTGGATGAGCAACTTTCTCTATGGTTATCATACTAGAGAAGGATTAAGGTAAGCTGTTTAGTCTACCAAATAATCAGATAAATGATGAGGTCAATATGTTGAGTGAGTCAGAATAACTGTCAGTGTCATTTGTCCTGATTTCATGGGTTGATACACTGCGATTTCCTGGCATTTGACATCAGTGTCTGTTTGTGTTTTTGTTCTCAGGTGGAGTGTGATGACATACGAGCTGCCTACCAAACACTATCCCATGGTGAAGGAAGACGATTTTAGTCCCGACTCCCCCTTGCAGGTACGTAGAGCTCAGGTTTGAGCCAAAATGACACCACGTTTTTTTTAAATACACAAGCTTTATCATGAAACCGTCTGTTTTTCTTTGAGCCAAAATGACACCACAGTTTCTCACAATACACAAGCTTTTCCAGGAAACTGGTTGTTTCTTTAAGCCAAAATTACACCAGAGTGCTTCTAAATACACAGGCTTTATCATGAAACTGGTTGTTAATAAGTCAGTATTTGGACTATTTGTGTGAAATGCCCAATAATGTATGTGATATCATCAGAGAGGTATATTTTCTGGGTGACCATCAAGCTGTCCACTCAAAAAGAAGCTTCAAACTGCCTATAGTCTGGTTCAGGTTATCAGTCAACCTACCAGGGTATATACAGTACAAACAGAACAGGAACTAAATCATCCACGTGTATTGATCATATCTTTACTAATGATGAAGAAATCTGCTCTAAAGCAATATCCACACCCATTGGATGTAGTGATCATAATATAATAGCCATATCTAGAAAACAGTTCCAAAGACTGGACCTAAAATTGTGTATATGCGATCATACAAGGCAAACATACAGTAAATTGAGAAATCACGTAACTAAACTAAACATAAAGAAGAAGAAACTATACTATGGAGCAAAGATAAATGATATAAAGAATGATAGTGACAAGCTCTTGAGTAACTTAAATGAAATTCTAGGCAAAAATACTAACTCCGCTCCATCCTTTTTTTTTCATCCTTAATTGAGGCAGATGGCTTGTTCTTAACAGAACCCTTTGATATTGCCAAACACGTTAATTACTTTTTTGTTGACAAGATTAGCAAACTTAGACATGACATGAAAGCAACAAACGCTGAGCCTTCATATTCATGCATAACGGACAAAATAATGAAAGACAAGCATTGCAGTTCTGAGTTCCGCAAAGTGGGTGTGTAAGAAATTGTTGGTATCTATAAATAAGGACCAGCAACCTGGTACCGACAACCTGGATGCTTTAATGGAAGCCTCTCTAATGCAAATTCGGTTGAGTGTGGTGTACCGCAGGGCAGCTGGCTTGGGCCATTATTGTTGTCATTATTAGTGTCTATGTACGCTGATGACTCAACAGTATATACGTCAGCTAATACAGTAAAATTAATTAATTAATTAATGACCGCCAGTCAGTTTTAGAATGGGTAACTATATAGCAATAGGCTGGTGCTAAATATCCAAAAAACTAAACGCATAGATTTTTGGGACAAATCACTCGCTCAACCTTATACCTCATCAAGATCTATTATTGAATAATGTGGCAATTGAGCAAGTTGAGGAGACTAAACTGCTTGATTGCAAGCTGTCATGATCAAAACATATAGACTGAATGGTTGCTAAAATGGGAAGGTGTTGCTCTGCTTTCTTGACATCTCAGTCGACCAGACAGGTCCTATTGGCCCTAGTTTTGTCCGACCTGGACTACTGCCCAGTTGTGTGGTCATGTGCTGCAAAGAGGGACATAGGTAAATTAAAGTTGGTCCAGAACAGAGCAGCACAGATGTACCCTTAGATGTACACGGAGGCAAATGTCAGTAACATACATGTCAATCTCTCCTGGCTTAAAGTTGAGGAGAGATTGACTGCATCACTATTGGTCTTTGTACGAGGTGTTGATGTGTTGACGGTACCGAACTGTGTTCAAGCAGTTGACACACAGTTTGAACACTTATCAGTACAACACAAGTTATGCAATCAGGTCTTTTCACATTCCCCAGGTCCAGAAGAGAGGCTGGAAAACGCACAGTATTAAATAGAGCCATGACTACATGGAACTCTCTGCCACCCCAGGTTATTCAAACTAGCAATAAAACCATATTTCAAAAACTGATAAAAGAACACCTTACGGCATAACGGGGTCTGTGAAGAAACACATCCATTTTGATATATTTTGTATTGTAATTTGCACTGTATTATGTAGGTGGGTGGCCTTGCACAAATCCTTGGCTTGTGTGAGCCAGAATGGCTTGTGTGAGCCACAAGGCAGGAGCCATCTCCTGTTTCTGAAGCGTGAGGCAAAGGCAGCATTCTGTATTATTATGTACAGTGCCTTCGGAGATTATTCAAACCCCTTGACTTTTTCCACATTTTGTTACGTTACAGCCTTATTATAAAATGGGTTAAAGAAAACAATTTCCTCAGCAATCTTCACACAATACCCCATAATGACAAAGCGAAAACAGGTTTTTAGACATTTTTGTTAATTTATTAAAAACAAAAAACAGAAATACCTTATTTACCTAAGTGTTCAGACCCTTTGCTATGAGACTCGGAATTGAGCTCAGGTGCATCATCCTGTTTCCATTGATCATCCTTGAGGTGTTTCTACAACTTGATTGGTGTCCACCTGTGGTAAATTCAATTGATTGGACATGATTTGGGAAGGCACATGCCTGTCTATATATGGTCCCACAGTTGATAGTGCATGTCAGAGCAAAAACCAAGCCATGCGGTCGAAGGAATTGTCCGTAGAGCTCCGAGACAGGATTGTGTGGAGGCACAGATCTGGGGAAGGGTACCAAAACATTTCTGCAGCATTGAAGGTCCCCAAGAACATAGTGGCCTCCATAATTCTTAAATGGAACCACCAAGAATTTTCATAAAGCTGACCGCCCGGCCAAACTGACCAATCGCGGGAGAAGGGCCTTGGTCAGGGAGGTGACCAAGAACCCGATGGTCACTCTGACAGAGCTCTAGAGCTCTTCTGTTGAGATGGGAGAACCATCTCTGCAGCAATCCACCGACCAGGCCTTTATGGAGTGGCCAGACGGAAGCCACTCTTCAGTAAAAGGCACATGACAGCCCACTTGGAGTTTGCCAAAAAGGCACCTAAAGAATCTAAGAACAATAGAAACAAGATTTTCTGGTCTAATGAAACCAAGACTGGCCTGAATGCCAAGTGTCACATCTGGAGGAAACCTGGCACCATCCCTACGTTAGAGCATGGTGGTGGCAGCATCATGCTGTGGGGACTGGGAAACTAGTCAGGATCGAGGCAATGATGAATGGAGCAAAGTACAGAGAGATCCTTGATGAAAATCTGCTCCAGAGTGCTCAGGACCTCAGACTGGGGTGAAGGTTCACCTTACAACAGGACAATGACCCTAAGCACACAGCCAAGACAATGCAGGAGTGGCTTCGGGGGACAAGTCTCTGAATGTCCTTGAGTGGTCCAGCCAGAGCCCGGACTTGAACACGATCGAACATCCCTGGAGAGACCTGAAAATACCTGTGCAGTGATTCTCCCCGTCCAACCTGACAGAGCTTAAGAGGAGCTACAGAGAAGAATGGGAAAAACTGCCCAAATATAATTCCAAGCTTGTAGCATCATACCTAAGAAGACTCGAGACTGTAATCGCTGCCAAAGATGCTTCAAGAAAGTACTGAGTAAAGGGACTAAACTCTTTGAATACTTATGTGATATTGTTTTGCTTTGTCATTATGGGGTATTCTGTGTAGATTGATGAGGGGAAAAAACGATTTAATGCATTTTAGAATAAGGCTGTAACCTAGCAATGTGGAAAAAGTCAAGGGGTCTGAATACTTTCCGAAGGCACTGTATATTATGTTCTTAAATTATGTATTTTATTTGTTGTGTTTTGTTTCCTGTTTGAACCCCAGGAAGAGTAGCCAATGCCTTGGAGAGTCTAATTGGGGATTCCAATAAATACTACTACAAACACTACTACTCTCTGAGCCTAAATTAAGCCACAGTTTCTCTAAATGCACAGGATGTATCATGAAACTGTTTTTTCCTCTCCTCTCAGGTTCATATCACTCAGTTTGCATAGGACTCACGTTTGAGCTGAAGTACCGACACAATTTCTCAAAATACACAGGCTTTTACATTTAACTGGTTGTTAATCTCTGAGCCAAAATGACACCACAGTTTCTCACAATGCACAGGCTTTTTTAATGAAACTGTCATACCTCTCCCCTCAGGTTCACATCACTCAGTATGCAGACTCTGTGGCCTCCCACCTCACCAAGATCCTGGACTCTGACAAACATACGGACGTCATATCCTCTGCCAAGTACGTGTGATGCATGCTGGGATAGCCCAGTCCTCCAGATGTGATGGGGGGGTGGAGGAGGGATATGGGTAGGTAAGGAGGAAGGATGAGCGGGAGGGAGAGAGGGAGAGATTGAGAGTGAAGGGAGGGTGGGATCATGTCTGAATGTCATAGGGATGTCTGGAGTGAAGGAGGAGGGAGTAAATCAGAGAGGGGGGAGTGTCTCTGAAGAGGGAGGGAATGGGGAAGGCTAATAGAGAGAGGAGATAGGAAGGGTGTGTCTGTGTGTCTCTCTGTATTGATTTTCTCCTCTGCCAAGGGCACTGCTCAGTCCCTCTGCCAGCTGGGTACTTACACAAGATTAAACCTTACTTAGTACACTACTTGGGGGACATTTGAAGAGCATTAGACTAGAGACAATACTTAGGGGGCCTCCTTAGCACTGTAGAGCGTACTACCTAGGGGACATCGTCCGTGCAATAGGGAATGGCATGTCTGCTCTATGCTTATACTGTGTACGTATCTCTCTCACCTGAAATGTGAAGTACAGTATGGTTTATTGACTTTACATACATAATACAGGAATGGAGAAATATATTTCACACTCGTATCTCTCGCTCTCTTCCTCTCTCTCTTCCTCCATCCCACTCACCCCCCTCTCTCTTTCTCTCTCTTTCTCCACCCCTCTCCATCTCTCTCTCTCTCTCTCCATCCCACTCACCCGCTCTCCTTCCCTGTCTCCATCCCTCTCTCCTGCAGGTTTTTGTGTGGAACGGTAAATGATTTTGTAGCGGAGGTGGGGAGAGCATACGAGAGAGCTACAGAGAACAAGGAGGAGGCAGACGCTATGGCCAAGAAGGTGTGTGTGTGTGCATGCATGTGTGTTTCTGTGTGCATAAGTGTGTGTGTCTTACGTAACAGGTTGTATAATGCGGATAACAAGTGGGCAGAGAGGGGTGGGTAGTGGTAGAGGAGCATCTAGAAAATGTAAAAGTTTGAGGTTTCATTCCAAATGGCACCCTATTCACTTTATAGTACTCTACTTTTGACCAGACCTGTATGAGTCCTGGTCAAAAGTAGTGCACTGCATAGAGAAAAGGGCTCCATTTGGGACGTAGACAGATGCATTCTCTCCTCTGTAACTGTCTGGAAGCAAAGTGTAATATGCAGTATGTTTAACCCTGAATATTTTTAAATGTCCATATTTTTAAACGATCCTGGTTCTACAATATTTACATAAAGTATCTATTGTGTTTTATTTTTATATATATAGAGTATAGAGTATAGTACAGAGTGTAGAGTTCATCCAAATTGAGAAGCTGGACAGCCTGGTGAAGGGTTTGGGTTAGTGTTTATCTCTCCCTCAGTGTGCCCTGTTGAATGAGAAACTGGACAGTCTGGTGAAGGCTCTGAGTGAGGAGGCTGATGCCCAGGTGGTCCCAGCCGGCAGTGTGCCACCCCAGGATGGGGACCAGGAGAGGGGTACAGACACTACCGGAGGGGAACCCCGGCCCCCATACAGGTTAGGGTTGAGGTCAATTCACATTTACCTCACTCAATGGAGGAAATTATTTGAAATTAATATTACAAATTTTAAAAAACGTATTAAATAAATAGCTTATCTTTTTCAGTTGGATGGATTGCCTTTTTTCAATTATTGAATTGAAATTTCATTTTACTTTCTGAATTGACTTACTTGAATTGGAATTGTCTCCAAACCTGCCATAGGTCCAGAGAACAGCTGATGCTGAGAGCTAACAGTCTGAAGAAAGCACTAAGACAGATAATAGAACAGGCTGAGAAAGGTACAACACACACACACACACATAAACACATATATAGAAACATACATACATTATATATACAAAATTATGTGGATACCCCTTCAAATTAGTAGATTTGGCTATTTCAGCCACACCTGTTGCTGACAGGTGTATAAAATAAAGCACACCGCCATGCAATCTCCATAGACAAACATTGGCAGTAGAATGGCCTTACTGAAGACCTCAGTGACTTAAACATGTCAATGTCATAGGTTGGCACCTTTCCAACAAGTCAGTTTGTCAAATGTATGCCCTGCTGGAGCTGCCCCGGTCAACTGTATGTGCTGTTACTGTGAAGTGGAAACGTCTAGGAGTAACAGCGACTCAGCTGCAAAGTGGTAGGCCACACAAGCTCACAGAACGGGGCCACTGAGTGCTGAAGCACGTAGCGCGTAAAAGTAGTCTGTCTTCGGTTGCAACATCACTACTGAGTTCCAAACTGCCTCTGGAACCTCAGCACAATAACTGTTTGTCGGGAGCTTCATGAAAAGGGTTTCCATGGCCGAGCAGCTGCACACAAGCCTAAGATCACCATGCGCAATGCCAAGCATCGGCTGCAGTTGTATAAAACTCACCACCATTGGACTCTGGAGCAGTGGAAACGCATTTTCTTTGGTGATGAATCATGCTTCACCATCTGGCAGTCCGGACGAACGAATCTGGGCTTGGTTGATGCCAGGAGAACTCTACCTGCCCGAATGCATAGTGCCAACTGTAAAGTTTGGTGGAGGAGGAATAATGGTCTGGGGCTGTTTTTCATGGTTCGGGCTAGGTCCCTTAGTTCCAGTGAAGGGACATTTTAACGCTACAGCATACAATGACATTCTAGACGATTCTGTGCTTCCAACATTGTGGCAACAGTTTTGGGAAGGCCCTTTCCTGTTTCAGCATGACAATGCCCCCATGCACAAAGAGAGGTCCACACAGAAATAGTTTGGAAGAACTTGACTGGCCTGCACAGAGCCCTGACCTCATCCGCATCGAACACCTTTGGGATGAATTGGAACGCCAACTGTGAGCCAGGCCTAATCGCCCAACATCAGTGCCTGACCTCACTAATGCTCATGTGGCTGAATGGAAATAAGTCCACGCAGCAATAGTCCAACATCTAGTGGAAAGCATTCCCAGAAGAGTGGAGGCTCATTATAGCAGCAAAAGGGGTACCAGCTCCATATTAATGCCCATGATTTTGTAATTAAATGTCAAACGAGAAGGTGTCCACATACTTTTGGTCATGTGGTGTATAATGAATAGATATATACAGTTGAAGTCGGACGTTTACATACACCTAGGTTGGAGTCATTAAAACTTGTTTTTCAACCACTCCACAAATTTCTTGTTAACATCTACTTTGTGCATGACACAAGTAATTTTTCCAACAATTGTTTACAGACAGATTATTTCACTTATAATTAATTGTATCACAATTGCAGTATGTCAGACGTTTACATACACTAAGTTGACTGTGCCTTTAAACAGCTTGGAAAATTCCACAAAGTATGTCATGGCTTTAGAAGCTTCTGATAGGCTAATTGACATCATTTGAGTCAATTGGAGGTGTACCTGTGGATGTATTTCAAGGCCTACCTTCAATCTCAGTGCCTCTTTGCTTGACATCATGGGAAAATCAAAATAAATCAGCTAAGACCTCAGAAAAAAAATTGTAGACCTCCACAAGTCTGGTTCATCCTTGGGAGCAATTTCCAAATGCCTGAAGGTACCATGTTCATCTGTACAAACAATAGTACGCAAGTATAAACACCATGTGACCACGCAGCCGTCTTACCGCTCAGGAAGGAGATGCGTTCTGTCTCCTTGAGATTAACGTACTTTGGTTCGAAAAGTGCAAATCAATCCCAAAACAACAGCAAAGGACCTTGTGAAGATGCTGGAGGAAACAGGTACAAAGTATCTATATCCACAGTAAAATGAGTCCTAAATGGACATAACCTAAAAGGTCGCTCAGCAAGGAAGAAGCCACTGCTCCAAAACCGCCATAAAAAAGCCAGACTACGGTTTGCAACTGCACATGGGGACAAAGATTGTACATTTTGGAGAAATGTCCTCTGGTCTGATGAAACAAAAATAGAACTGTTTGGCCATAATGACCATTATTATGTTTGGAGGAAAAAGTGGGAGGCTTGCAAGCTGAAGAACACCTTCCCAACCGTGAAGCACGTGGGTGGCAGCATCATGTTGTGGGGGTGCTTTGCTGCAGGAGGGGCTGGTGCACTTCACAAAATAGATGACATCATGAGGGAGGAAAATTATGTGGATATATTGAAGCAACATCTCAAGACATCAGTCAGGAAGTTAAAGCTTGGTTGCAAATGGGTCTTCCAAATGGACAATGACCCCAAGCATACTTCCAAAGTTGTGGCAAAATGGCTTAAGGACAACAAAGTCAAGGTATTGGAGTGGCCTTCACAAAGCCCTGACCTCAATCCCATAGAAAATTTGTGGGCAGAACTGAAAAAGCGTGTGTGAACAAGGAGTCCTACAAACCTGACTCAGTTACACCAGGTCTGTCAGGGGGAATGGGATAAAATTCATCCAACTTATTGTGGAAGGCTACCCAAAACGTTTTACCCAAGTTAAACAATTTAAAGGCAATGCTACCAAATACTAATTGAGTGTATGTAAACGTCTAACCCATTGGGAATGTGATGAAAGAAATAAAAGCTGAAATAAATCATTCACTCAACTATTATTCTGACATTTCACATTCTTAAAATAAAGTGATATTCCTAACTGACCTGAAACGGGGAATATTTAATAGGCTTAAATGTCAGGAATTGTGAAAACAGAGTTTAATGTATTTGGCTTAGGTGTATGTAAACTTCCGACTTCAACTGTACACTGTGACACACACACACATACAGAAGCGCTAATGTACTGCAGACGCCCACATAAAATCTCACATATACTGCTCTCTCAATCTTTCTCTCCCCCACTCTCTCCCTCTTTCTCACTCCCTTCTCTCTCTCTCTAGTGGTGGATGAACAGAATAAACACACTCATCTCCAACGCATGTCTTCCTCCTCCTCCATCAAGAGAGAGAACAGTGAGGAACTGAAAGAGGCAGAGCCACGTGAGTTACTACAGACACACGCTCACACACATGAACACACACACACACACACTTTGAATCCTAAATTTGCCCAGGTTTGAATCCTACTCTAGATGCACTCTGACTTCTAATTGCAGTCAACAATAATAATATTAATATTATTACATGTTTGGGCCACAGTACTGAGAGGGAGGGCCTTGTAAATGTTTCAATTGAAATCAGATAAGATAATAAGTCAAATCACACTTCCCGGTCCATTTACCCATTATGCCTCTCTCAGGTCACGTCAGTTTAAGCCCCTCTTCCTCCTCCTCCACAATTGTCCTGGAGAAACCAGAGAGTCTCAGCCCTCCGTCTTTCAACGAAGAGTAAGTAGTGTGTGTTTAAAAAAAAAAAAAAATCTAGAAATGACATAAAATACCTCGATGCAAGTTTGATTGAATTTAGCACAGTTCACAATCAATCCGTCTTTGTTGATACAATATTACAGTGAGTGGTTTTACAGTACTTACAGAAAAACAAGAAGCATATAGGCTACTTATTAGTGCACAATACAACTCAAGAATTGATATTGGAGAGTATTTATGTTCCTTATGCTGTGTTTACCTCTGCAGTCAGTGCTCAGAGAAGTGTGTAATGAACAACTACTTTGGGATCGGTCTGGATGCTAAGATCTCCCTGGAGTTCAACAACAAGAGAGATGAACATCCCAAGAAATGCAGGTACACAGTAAATATCCTCTTATTCAAATACAAACTTTATTGATACATACACTGTGTATTGCAATATCGTGTACAATTTGCACCATGGCAATGAAAGGTAAATGGAAGTTGAAATTAGAATGTTTCTTCAATGGTTAAATGTTTTAGCACATCCTTCTTTCTTTCTGCAGTAGTCGTACTAAGAACAAGTTGTGGTATGGAGTGATGGGCACCAAGGAACTGGTACATAAGACATACAAGAATCTGGAACAACGAGTACTGTTGGAAGTAAGGTCACACAGTTGTTGTCTGACAAAATAATACAAATAATTCTGCGTCTTTTTCTGACGCTGTGGTGTAGTTATCTGTAATATTATCAGTACATATTAGAGAGGGATTGACAATAAGATGATGTTGATGATGATGATGTCCTACCCTTGGTTCTGTCACCTGTATGATGAACAAATGTTCTCTCTCTCTCTCTCTCTCCAGTGTGATGGTGTACCTATGTGTCTGCCTAGTCTTCAGGGTCTAGCTGTTCTCAACATCCCGAGCTATGCGGGGGGAATCAACTTCTGGGGGGGAACCAAAGAGGACAATGTGAGTTAACACACTTTTCTTATTCACTGAAAAATGTTTACACTTTGCAGCTAGCTTTTAGCTAATATACTGTCTTACCTGGTAACTGTTTTTCAGGATTAATTTCAACAAATGGCACACTCTTATATGCATTTAGTGTGTTTTTTATTTTTGCAAGTAATAATTTTTTTGGTTCTGTGTGTTCAGAATTTTGGCGCTCCGTCGTTTGATGATAAGAAGTTAGAGGTGGTAGCTGTGTTTGGCAGTATGCAGATGGCTGTATCCAGAGTCATCAACATCCAACACCACCGCATAGCACAGGTAACATCACACACACCACCGCATAGCACAGGTAACATCACACACACCACCGCATAGCACAGGTAACATCACACACACCACCGCATAGCACAGGTAACATCACACACACCACCGCATAGCACAGGTAACATCACACACCCCACCGCAT
Source organism: Oncorhynchus tshawytscha (assembly GCF_018296145.1). Taxonomy (NCBI): domain Eukaryota; kingdom Metazoa; phylum Chordata; class Actinopteri; order Salmoniformes; family Salmonidae; genus Oncorhynchus; species Oncorhynchus tshawytscha. Next base: position 16,228,234 of record NC_056443.1, read on the forward strand.
AACACAGGTAACATCACACACACCACTGCATAACACAGGTAACATCACACACCCCACCGCATAACACAGGTAACATCACACACCCCACCGCATAACACAGGTAACATCACACACACCACCGCATAACACAGGTAACATCACACACACCACCGCATAACACAGGTAACATCACACACCCCACTGCATAACACAGGTAACATCACACACACCACCGGCACAGGTAACATCACACACACCACCGCATAGCACAGGTAACATACACACAGGTAACATCACACACCCCACCGCATAGCACAGGTAACATCACACACCCCACCGCATAGCACAGGTAACATCACACACACCACCGCATAGCACAGGTAACATCACACACACCACCGCACAGGTAACATCACACACACCACCGCATAGCACAGGTAACATCACACACACCACCGCACAGGTAACATCACACACACCACCGCACACAGGTAACATCACACACCCCACCGCATAGCACAGGTAACATCACACACCCCACCGCATAACACAGGTAACATCACACACACCACCGCATAGCACAGGTAACATCACACACACCACCGCATAGCACAGGTAAACACACACACCACCGCATAACACAGGTAACATCATAGCACAGGTAACATCACACACCCCACCGCATAGCACAGGTAACATCACACACACCACTGCATAGCACAGGTAACATCACACACCCCACCGCATAGCACAGGTAACATCACACACACCACTGCATAGCACAGGTAACATCACACACACCACCGCATAGCACAGGTAAACATTACACACACCACCGCATAACACAGGTAACATCACACACACCACCGCATAACACAGGTAACATCACACACACCACCGCATAACACAGGTAACATCACACACACTAACACACAAACCTTCAACACATGCATCACAGTCACATTTTAAAGTTCTAAAGACAGTAGACATTATATTGAATTGACCACACTCACATACACATACTGAATCCCTCTCTCTCTCTCTCCCCCCATCCCTCTCTCCACATCTCCCCTCCTCCTTTCCCCTCACTCTCCTCCCTCTCTCCAGTGTCGTCAGGTGAAGATAACTATCCTAGGGGAGGAGGGTGTACCAGTACAGGTGGATGGAGAAGCATGGATCCAACCTCCAGGGATAGTCAAGATCACACACAAGAACAGAGCTCAGATGCTGACCAGAGACAGGGTACGTTTGTGTTTGGGAGGGTGTGAGTGTGTATGGATAGGCAAACTTTTGTTCCAGGCCATCTCTGACACAACTAATTCAATTGATCAAATAATTGTTTGGTTTGTCGAATTAAGTGTGTGAGTGCTGGGCTGGAACAAAAGCCTGCACAGCAGGATTGAGGAACACTGCATTAGGGCAACAGATGTATCTAATAAACCTCTACGCATCCATCATGTCCATTCTGTTCATTCTATTCCTACATTCTATTGCTATGTTCCAGAACTTTGAGAGGACTCTAACATCATGGGAGGATAAGAGGAAGATTGACACCTACCGTTCCTCCAGGCCCCGCCTCAACTCTCAGCAGTCTATGGAATACCTCACAGAGGAGGAATGTGCTCAAGTACAGCAACTAGGGATGGTGGCAGACACACTCATCACTAGGTATTCAATGAAATATTTTATGAAAAATTCATTGAGAAAATAGGAAATATACATTTTGAATTTACTGAACTTTTACCTAAACAGGCATGTAAATGAAGAACAAATTCTGGTCGCACTTTATTATAACTCCATGTAGTTTATTCATCATTTGGCTGAAATTATACAAAAGTTCTGGAGCGTCATTTTAAAGGTAGACTCAGCGATATGACATAGACGGAGTAAACAGCAGAGTGGGTAAATTTCCGCAATAACTAAGATCGTTGAAGCGCGAGGCTAAACTTCCCCCCTGTTTTGGTCCTGTACCTACCACGCTCTAAACAGAGTGAAGCTAACCCATGCACATACGCAGATATTGTGTGTGAGGAGCAAAGTCTTGCATCTCACACACGGCAATATCTGCAGAGTCTATCTAAGGTCTCAAAATAGCCGAGAACATACTATCAATGGTAAAAGAATAAGCACGCAAGGATGTTAAAGGAAATATAATGAACATTTTATTCACAAAAACTGTTGTGGACTTGAGGAAGCGTTTCAATGTGAATGTTTTGCTAATGTTGTCAACCTTGCAGGGAGATATAGCCCACACACGACAGCTGGCCGGACAGGCCAGTTCTGCTCCAGAGGATTTTTATTCCTTCATTACTACTGATATGTCATTGAGGTAGAAATATCACATGTATTTATTTGCAGTTAGACATTTTACAGATGTAGACAAACAATTTCATGTTTACTTCCCAACAGTGCAGAAAGAAAAATGTAAAAATAATAACACAAGGAATAAATACACAATTAAGAAACAATAACTCAAATAAAAAAAATTGGTCACATACACGTGGTTAGCAGATATTATTGCCAGTGTAGCGAAATGATTGTGCTTCTAGTTCCGACAGAGCAGCAGTATCTAACATGTAATCTAACAATTCCACAACAACTACCTAATACACACAAATATAAGTAAAGGAATGGAATAAGAATACATACATATAAATATATAGATGAGCGATGACCGAGCGATATAGACAAGATCCAATAGATGGTATAAAATACAGTATATACATATGAGATGAGTAATGCAAGATATGTACAAATTATTAAAGTGGCATTATTAAAGTGTCTAATGATTATTTATAAAAGTGGCAAATGATTTCAAGTCTTTGTGTAGGCAGCAGCCTCTCTATGTTAGTGATAGCTGTTTAACAATTTGATGGCCTTGAGATAGAAGCTCTCGGTCTCAGCTTTGATGCATATTAAACTGACCTTGCCTTCTGGATGGTAGCGGGGTGAACAGGTAGTGGCTCGGGTGGTTTTTGACCTTGATTATATTTTTGGCCTTTCTGTGACATCGGTGCTGTAGGTGTCCTGGAGGGCAGGTAGTTTGCCCCCGGTGATGCGTTGTGCAGACTGCACCACCCTCTGGAGAGCCTTGCGGTTGTGGGCGGTGCAGTTCCCATACCAGGCTGTGATGCAGCCAGACAGGATGCTCTCAATTGTGCATCTGTAAAGGTTTGTGAGGGTTTTAGGTGACAAGCCACATTTCTTCAGCCTCCTGAGGTTGAAGAGGCGCTGTTGCGCCTTCTTCACCACACACTCTGTGTGGGTGGACCATTTCAGTTTGTCTGTATGTGTACGCCGAGTAACTTAAAACTTTCCACCTTCTCCACTGCTGTCCCATAGATGTGGATAGGGGGGTGCTCCCTCTGCTGTTTCCTGAAGTCCACGATAATCTCTTTGGGGTTGAGTGAGAGGTTGTTTTTATGACACCACCCTCCGAGTACCCTCACCTCCTCCCTGTAGACTGTCTGGTCGTTGATGGTAATCAAGCCTACTACTGTGTCGTCTGCAAACTTGATGATTGAGTTGGAGGCGTGCATGGCCACGCAGTCATGGGTGAACAGGGAGTACAGGAGGGGGCTGAGCATGCACCCTTGTGGGGCCCCAGTTTTGAGGATCAGTGAAGTGGAGATGTTGTTTCCTACCTTCACCACCTGGGAGGAAGTCCAGGACCCAATTGCACAGGGCGGGGTTGAGACCCAGGGCCTCTAGCTTAATAATGAGCTTGGAGGGTACTATGGTGTTGAATGCTGAGCTATCGTCAATGAACAGTATTCATACATAGGTATTCCTCTTGTCCAGATGGGATAGGGCAGTGTGCAATGTTATGGCAATTGCATCGTCTGTGGGCCTATTGGGGCGGTAAGCAAACTGAAGTGGGTCTAAGGTGACAGGTAGGGTGGAGGTGATATGATCCTTGACTAGCCTCTCAAAGCACTTCATGATGACAGAAGTGAGTGCTATGGGGCAATAGCCATTTAGTTCACTTACCTTTGCCTTCTTGGGTACAGGAACAATGGTGGCCATCTTGAAGCAAGTTGAGACAGCAGACTGGGAAAGGGAGAGATTTAATATGTCTGTAAACACACCAGCCAGCTGGTCCATACATGCTCTGAGAACGCGGCTAGGGATGCCGTTTGGGCCGGAAGCCTTGCAAGGGTTAAGACGTTTAAATGTCTTACTCACGTCGGCCACGGAGAAGGAGAGCCCACAGTCCTTGGTAGCGGGCTCCATCAGTAGCACTGTATTATCCTCAAAGCAGGCAAAGAAGGTGTGTAGTTTGTCTGCGAGCAAGACATCGGTGTCCGTGATGTGGCTGGTTTTCTTTTTGTAGTCAGTGATTGTCTGTAGACCCTGCCACGTACGCCTCGTGTCTGAGCCGTTGAATTGCGACTCCACTTTGTCTATATACTGACATTTCGCTTGTTTGATTTCCTGGCAGATGGAATAACTACACTGTTTGTACCAGTACCGAATCAATGTGCAGGGTAATTAAGGTAGATATATACATATAGGTAGGGGTAAAGTGACTAGACAACAGGATAGATAATAAACAGTAGCATCAACATATGTGCGATGTGGATGGGGGCGTGCTCGGCCCTCCGTTTCCTGTAGTCCACGATCAGCTCCTTTGCCTTGCTGACATTGAGGGAGAGGTTGTTGTCATGGCACCACACTGCCAGGTCACTGACCTCCTCCCTATAGGCTGTCTTATCGTTGTCGTTGACTATGCCTACTACCACCGTTGTGTCATCAGCAAACTTAATGATGGTGTTGGAGTCATGCGTGGCCATGCCATCGTGGGTGAACAGGGAGTACAGGAGGGGACTTAACACACACCAATTAGGGGCCCCCGTGTTGAGGGTCAGTGGCAGATGTGTTGTTGCCTACCCTCACCACCTGGGGGCGGCCCGTCAGGAAGTCCAGGATCCAGTCCCGGGGTCCTGAGCTTGGAGGGCACTATGGTGTTGAACGCTTAGCTGTAGTCAATGAACAGCATTCTCACATAGGTGTTGCTCTTGTCCAGGTTAGAGAGGGCAGTATGTAGTGCAATAGAGATTGCGTCATCTGTGGATCTTTTGGGGCGGTATGCGAATTGGAGTGGGTCCAGGGTGTCAGGGATGATAGTGTTGATGTGAGCCATGACCAGCCTTTCAAAGCATTTCATGGCTACAGATGTGAGTGCTATGGGGCGATAGTCATTTAGACAGGTTACCTTGTCGTTCAGGAACTATGGTGATCTGCTTGTCTGGTAGGCTGTCGTCACTGGCAGCTCACGGCTGAGTTTCCCTCTGTAATAGTTTGCAAGCCCTGCCACATCCAACAAGCGTCAGAGCCAGCGTAGTAGGATTCGATCATAGTCCTGTATTGATGCTTTACCTGTTTGATGGCTCATCAGATGTCGTAGCAGGATTACGTACGGTCGCTGTGGGGACAACGATGTCGATGCACTTATTAATGACGCCAGTGACTAATGTGGTAAACTCCTCAATGTTATCGGATGATTCCCGGAACAACAGTCTGTGGTAGCGAAACAGTCCTGTATTGAGCTTGTCACTGGTACTTCCTGTTTGAGTTTTAGCTTGTAAGCAGGAATCATGAGGATTTTTTATTTAATTTTTATTTCACCTTTATTTAACCAGGTAGGCCAGTTGAGAACAAGTTCTCATTTACAACTGTGACCTGGCCAAGATAAAGCAAAGCAGTAAGAACACAAACAACAACACAGAGTTACACATGGAATAAACAAACGTACAGTCAATAACACAATATAAAAAGTCCATATACAGTGTGTGCAAATGGTGTGAGGAGGTAAGGAAATAAATAGGCCATAGTAGTGAAGTAATTACAATTTAGCAAATTAACACTGGAGTGATAGATGTGCAGATGATGATGTGCAAATACTGATGTGCAAAAAAGTAAATAAAAACAAAATGGGGATGAGGTCGGTAGATTGGATGGGCTATTTACAGATGGGCTGTGTACAGCTGCAGCAATCTGTAAGCTTCTCAGAAAGCTGATGCTTAAAGTTAGATATAGGGATATATAATTCTCCAACTTCAGCGATTTTTGCAATTCGTTCCAGTCATTGGCAGCAGAGAACTGGAAGGAAAGGCGGCCAAAGGAGGTGTTGGCTTAAGTTATGGTCAGATTTTCCAAAGAGAGGGCGAGCGAGAGCCTTGTATGCATTTCTGTGTGTGGAGTAAAGGTTATCTAGAGTTTTGTAGCCTAGTTGCACAGGTGTAGCCAAGTTGCACAGGTGTCGAGCTGGTAAAAATGAGGTAAAACAGATTTCAGTTTCCCTGCATTAAAATCACCGGCCATGGGAAACACTGCCTCGGGATGTGCATTTTCCTGTTTGCTTATGGCCCTATACATCTCGCTGAGTGCAGTCTTATACTAGCATCTTTTTTTGGCAGTAAATATACAGCAATGGAAAATATAGATTAAAACTCTCTTGGTAAATCGTATAGTGTGTAGGTTAGTTATGAGTTATTCTAACTCTGGCAAGCAAAAACTTGAGACTTCCTAAACATTATAGATCGCACACCAGCAGTTTTTAACAAAGCGACACGCCCCTCCTCCCTTCATCTTACCCGAGGCTGCTGTCCAGTCTTGACGATGCATGCAAAAACCAGCAAGTGTATATTATCCATGTCGTTGACATGCCACGACTCCAATAAACATACAGTTCTTCAGGTCCCGTCGATAGGATATTCTCGAACAGAGCAAGTCCAGTTTGTTCACTCGTGTATATAGTAACAATCAAATTATGAACAACTTACTATAAGATTTCACCTTTGTTATGACTGTAAAATATTTACGACCACACAGTACTTAGTGACAGTACAATATTGGCACCATTTCATATAAGTGATAACAGAGAAGTTTATCATAAACGTCCACTGAGCAGCCGTCTGAGCGGTGTGCAGACTCGTTCCAACTTTAGCTTGATTTCGTCCATCTGTGACCAAGTGAAAGTGGTCTTGTTTAAATTCTATGAAATGATTTAGTATTTTTTCATGGTGAGAGCTCTAAATCCGGCTGAGAATATCACAGTGAGATGAAACCACAACTGTTGGATTCGCTAGATTGTCCCCTTTCATATGCTCATATGCCGTCTCCAAGACTGGGGTCCGTTCGCTCAGAGGAAGAGCAAATATATTCTTTGTCTGGATAGGCCAGAAAATTTGACATGCCACTATAGGGTCTGAAATCTGACACTTCAAGTCTGCTTCGCTGAGAGAGTGGTAGTGGAGAGCAGACAGATGGGGCTTTCTGGCACTGTAAGGCACAGGACCCAACAATATTCACAGAGCACTTTGTACACCAAAATGTCAGTCGGAACCAGTCCAGAACCCACTCAGTCCCCCATTTACAGTGGCTTGCAAAAGTATTCACCCCCTTGGCATTTTTCCTATTTTATTGCTTTACAACCTGGAATTAAAATTGATTTTTTGGGCGGGGGGGTTGTATCATTTGATTTACACAACATGCATACCACTTTGAAGATGCTAAATATTTTTTATGGTGGAACAAACAAGAAATAACACACACAAAAAAACCTTTTGCAGCAATTACAGCTGCAAGTCTTTTGGTTTATGTCTCTATAAGCTTGGCACATCTAGCCACTGGGATTTTTACCCATTCTTCAAGACAAAACTGCTCCAGCTACTTCAAGTTGGGTAGGTTCTGCTGGTGTACAACAATCTTTCAGTCATACCACAGATTCTCAATTGGATTGAGGCCTGGGCTTTGACTAGGCCATTCCAAGACATTTAAATGTTTCCCCTTAAACCACTCAATGTTGCTTTAGCAGTATGCTTCGGGTCATTGTCCTGCTGGAAGGTGAACCACCGTCCCAGTCTCAAATCTCTGGTAGACTGAAACAGGTTTCCATCAAGAATTTCCCTGTATTTAGTGCCATCCATCATTCCTTCAATTCAATCCATAATTCCTTCCAGTTTCCCAGTCCCTGCCGATGAAAAACATCCCACACCATGATGCTGCCACCACCATGCTTCACTGTGGGGATGATGTTCTCAGGGTGATGAGAGGTGTTGGGTTTGTGCCAGACATGGCGTTCTTCTTGATGGCCAGAAAGCTCAAATTTTGTGTCATCTAACCAGAGTACCTTCTTCAATATGTTTGCTGAGTCTCCCACATGCCTTTTGGCAAACACCAAATGTGTTTGCTTATTTTCTTCTTTAAGCAATGGCTTTTTTTCTGGCCCCTCTTCCGTAAAGCCCAGCTCTGTGGAGTGTATGGCTTAAAGTGGTCCTATGGACAGACACTCCAGTCTCCGCTGTGGAGCTTTGCAGCTCCTTCAGGGTTATCTTTGGTCTCTTTGCTGCCTCTCTGATTAATGCCCTCCTTGCCTGGTCTGTGTGTTTTTGAGGGTGGCCCTCTCTTGGCAGGTTTGTGGTGGTGCTATATTCTTTCAATTTTTGTATAATGGATTTAATGATGCTCCGTGGGATGTTCAAAGTTTCTGATATTTTTAAAACCCAACCCTGATCTGTACTTCTCCACAACTTTGTCACTGATCTGTTTGGAGAGCTCATTAGTCTTCATGGTGCTGCTTGCTTGGTGGTGCCCCTTGTTTAGTGGTGTTGCAGACTCTGGGGCCTTTCAGAACATGTGTGTATATATACTGAGATTGTGACACATAGATTGCACACAGGTGGACTAATTATGTAACTTCTGAAGGTAATTGGTTGCACCAGATCTTATTTAGGGGCTTCATAGCAAATGATCTAATAATTCCAACATTGAAGACTCAAATGCTTCTCAAAGATGCCATCTGGTCGTCAAACTAGCACGAACTAGCATTAATGGTAAAAATGGCTGACAATTAAATAACGTGACATAGAATTCTGTAGCAGCCCGCAAAGTGTGCTGCAGTATTACGCAACTTTTAAAGGAGGAACCACTGTACCAGGACTGGGAAAGGCACGGCTTAAACTTTGACTGCTTTGCGCATGTGGTGAAATTAGTGTGTGGTGTTGTTTGGCTGACAGTTTCCTTTTGCGAAGGTGGAGACAAAGCGGAACACTTATGGACTTAATCATGCATCGGACCAAATTACACAATATTTTTGTTCTGGTTTAACTGAGATTACACTGCTCTATGGAGTGATTGCAATCCACACTTAGATTTTGGTAGAAAAGTCACTGTCAAAAATCGTTTGTTCACATTTTTTGACTAAAAACATTATTTCACTCAGCATGGAGTGTGTCTGAAGTTACACATCACACTATTACAACAGTGTGACTGTTTTCAAATAAAATGTTTCATATATTTTCTTAAGCATCCTCTGTATTGTGTGCTTATTGTTTAAATCTTAAGGAGCATCAGGTACTGCTGGAATGTCCATTTTTTGTGATAAATTACAAGGGTCACTCATTACAAAGTATTTATAATGTATAAATAGATCACACTTTAGATGAGGCCACGCAAAAATACTAATGATTAGTAAATGGTTTATAAGGACCTACATTAAATATCTGCTGAATTATCTTATTGATCATTATTAAAAACTTTTAAAGTTGTGTATAAATGTGTGAATAACTAGGTTGCTGACATTTAAAAAACATGTTTTACAAATGATGAATAAACTATTTATAAATACATTATAAATGCTTTATTTTATGTGGAGTTATAATAAAGTGCTCCCCAAATTCTAACATACATGTTTCTAAAATGTAAATATGTTGAGGAAAATAGAGCTCTTACAATTCAAGTCTTTCTTCGGTTATATTTGTTTTTATTTTGATATATAATACGATGTTATGTTTATTTCCTGTAGGATAAGAGAGGCAGCTAAGACCCACAAACTGGTAGAACAGGAGTTAGCCCATGCTGTCAATGCTAGTGCCATGGTCCTCACTGAAGCATTCCCCTCCAAACCATCCAGCCCTGAGGTAAGACAACTACACTACCCAGCCGCCACTACACTAAACTACACTACCCAGCAGCCTCTCTGAATGCAATGAACTACACTACCCAGCAGCCACCTGTGGGAACAAAAACGACATTACCCAGCAGTGACCTGCGGGGACATAAAACTACACCACCCAGAAGCCACCCTGGGGAAGACACAACTACACTACCCAGCAGCCACTGTGGGGAAACACTTTGAGGGGGCAACAAAACTACACTGTCATGGGTTACGATTAACTCCTAACCTATCGTAATTGAAATGCTGAAGTACCCGATACAATAGTTTGTGTATGTTTTATTTCTTCAGTGTCTGAGTCGCAGTACAGCAGTGGAGATTGTGAACAGCAGTAAAGTCCTTCAGCTGGAGACCAGGATGCTGCTGGAGGGAAAACTACTGGTATACTATAAACTCTACCACTGCACTATAGCCAACCCCAACTAGCCTGAAATCCAGAACCTGTTTTGCTAACATTCCTTTCATTCCTTGTCATTGACATATTGTTTTGCATGACAAGGCGTGGGGAGGAGTGGAATGATAGCAGAACAGTTCCCAGGACCCAGGCTAAACCCAAACCTTACTGTGCTGGATCAGACATTTTATTTTCACATTGTCTGTCCCAGCAAACATGGTGAATTCGTGAACAGACCAACCCAGTGCAGATTAGGCTAATTAGCTCGGTTCTGTTTGGTTCGGCTCAGTAGTGTGAAAAAGGTTTCCTAATAGATCATGTAAGTATATTTTACTGGTCTCTTTCCACTCCCTCTCTCCTCCCTGCCCCCCCCTCCCGCTCTGTTTTAGCTGGACTCTCCCCAGGAAGAGGACCTTCTCTCTACTCTCAACTCTCTGAGTGCTGAACTCCACAAGCTAGATGATATACACTGGATCTGCCCTGCCATGCACTGCTCAGAGGAAGTGGATGTGAGTGTGTGTGTAAGATGGGGTTTCCTAAACGTGATCCTCGGGACCCCAAGGTGTGCACGTTTTGGTTTTTGCCGTATTCAAATAATCAACTAATCATCAAAGTTTGATCAGTTGAATCAGCTATGTAGTTTTGGGGCAAAAACCAAACCGAGTTTGGGAAACCGTAGTGTAAAAGTTGGGAGGGTGTTTGTGTCTTTGGTAAAGTTGTCTGCTCAATTTGTACCTGACCTGGGTTGAAATACATGTGTATTTGAGTATTTGTTTTTTAAGATGGTTTTTTTCTGTGTATTCTCTCTATTTTTATTTGTTTTTTAATGGTTATTTGTATATAAAAAATGTTTTTTTAACTAAATAGTCTGCCAATTTCAAATACTTCACTGAATACTATTTGAAACCCTTTTCAAAAACCATCAAATATTATGCTCTAAAAGGCATGGCACTTCCTACAGAATTGGACTCTTCACAGTGTTATGCTGGCATGTAAACGGTTCAAAGGCCGCCATACTGAAGAATGCATTGCCAGCACATACAGTCTGCGGAAATCTTGGATCACTACAACCAAAGTCAACACCGTGGGCAACTATAACGCCATTAACATGGTTGTTGCCTTTTCTAATTTTGAAGACGACACATCCGCTGAAGAAGAGGATACCGATGATGAAGTGGAGGAAGGTCTGTAAGTTCCACTGACCTTGATGAAGTTCACTTTCCACAGCATGAAAGATGCTTTTCTCACACACTACAACTCACTGTGAAAGATGCCTATAAATCTGCAGATAACCACAACAAAGCCATTTCCAAAGCCTCCAACATTGTCTCCCACTACAGCAAGCAATATTTGCACAGGGTCACCTTGAAGGGGAGAATCGTCTGCAACCAGCCACAAGGTAGAACTCTCAACGGGAATGATTCGCTCAGTTCTCAGTGCTTATGAAGAAAAGCTTGACACTGCCTGTCACCAAGTTATCTATGTACGAGAAGTATGTCCTCGCTGATGTTGTGGACATCCAAACCCCCTTTGAGGTTGCCACAGATAGAGTGCAAGGATCTGACATTGTCACAGCCAGCTACATCATTCCATGTATCAGAGGACTGACTAAACAGCTCCTCACTTGCTCTACCAGGTAGAATGGAAAGCTTGTCCAAAAACCTGGAAGAAGTTGACAAGCGCCTGACTGTTTATGAGCATAAGAAACCATACCAGATTGCCTCAGTCTTGGATTCACAATTTAAACTGGCATGGTGCAATGACACTTAGAAGGCTGCACTTACTGCAGACATCAATGATCTTGCCACAAAGTTTACCGGAGCCACACTGATCCTCTGATATTCTGGAAGACACACAGTCACACATGTCCAACACTGAGTAGAGTTGCTGCTGAGTACATACACTTCGCAGCTGTGGAGCAGCTTTTCAGCATTGGAGGGCTTATCTTCAGACCAGATCTCAGTTCAATGTCCAAGGAGCTTTTTGAAACACTGATGTTTTTGAAATGTAACATAGCATCTCTTTCATGAGACACCAAAGTATAAAGTATGGGCCGCATATTGTGATGAAACAGTGAAATAAGACCTATACATGTTACGTTTTTTTATTTTTTTTAACTACTATGTACACTCACAACTATTTTCAAATGCATTCAAATATTTTTGGGATAATACCATCTTTCATATACTTCCAACGAAATGTTTTTGAAGTAATTGTAAATACATGCCAATACTTTCCAAATGGTATTTTCAAATACATTCCAATATTCGACTACTTGTTTGTTTTTTTCCAAATTAAGGTTATCTGAATACTTGTTTCGATATCTATTGAAAAGTAATTGAAATACCTACAACTGTATTTGAACCCAGGTCTGATTTGTACATGGGATTGACGACAGCAGAAGTCATTTTTATTCAACCACACCATTATTTCTCTTCCTCCCTCTATTCTTCCATTTTCTGTTCCTCCCTCCCTCTTTCCAGGACTCTGTGAGAGTGAGTGGTAAGAGTAGTATGAAGCTAAAGATGATGCCCAAGGTGAGGAAGGAGAGAGAGAAGCTCCACAAGCAGATGTCCAACAGCTCTCTGTCGGGTAAGGATCCAGGCGAACCCCTGATTTGAGGCCTAACCTCCATACAACCACAGCCACAGCTTAGTACATTGTGGCCTGGTGCAACAGTCAGGTAAGAGTCTAGGCGAGTCCCCTACTTCACGGCCTGCTGGGGACAATCAGGCTCCAGATAGAGCAGGCCAGGGCTATTCATAAATGCTGTGTAGTTCTATATATAGTAAAAGCTGGAATGGTATAGATTGGAATGTATCAAACACATTGATTCCATGTGTTTGATACCATTCCATCCATTATTATGTGCCCGTCCTCCCCCCAGCAGCCTCTTCTGGAATGTGAACTTTCAGTGTCGGTGTGTTTTCTTTTTGTATATCTATATGTGTGTTTCTTTGCGCTGGTCTGTCTGTGTGCGTGTGTCTGTGTCTGTGGCTATAGCGGAGAGGTGGGAAAGTGAGGAGGTAGCTGCGTGGCTGTACTCTCTGGGGTTAGGGGAGTACAGAGATACTTTTCTCTCCAGGGACATCCAGGGCTGCCAGCTCTCACAGCTGCAGCGGCACGACCTCAAGGTACAGGAGGACCATAGGAAACTGGGTGCCCATTTTGGGTATAGGACTAGGCAGCCATTTTGGGTCTAAGGCATAGTGTTATTTCCAGTTACACTGGAACTGTGCATGGCCTTCTTGAGTGTGTGATTTTAGTAATCAATTTAAGTGACATTTATGCTTTATGAATGTCGTAAGGTATACCGTTTTATACTGAACAAAAATATAAACGCAACATGTAAAGTGTTGATCGCATGTTTCATGAGCTGAAATAAAAGATCCCAGGAAAGTCAAATACACACATAAATCTTATTTCTCTCAAATGTCGTGCACAAATTTGTTTATATCCCTGTTAGTGTTAATTTCTCATTTGCCAATATATTCCATCTACCTGCCAGGTGTGGCATATCAAGAAGCTGATTAAACAGCATGATCATTACACAGGTGCACCTTGTGTAAAATGTGCAGTTTTGTCACACAACACAATGCCACAGATGTTTAGAGGGAGCATGCAATTGGCATGCTGACTGCAGGAATGTCTACCAGAGCTGTTGTCAGAGAATTTAATGTTAATTTCTCTACCATAAGCCGCCTCCAACATTGTTTTAGAGTATTTGGCAGTACGTCCAACCGGCCTCACAAACGCAGACCACGTATAACCACGCTAGCCCAGGACTTCCACATCCGGCTTCTTCACCTGCAGGATTGTCCGAGACCAGCCACCCGGACAGCTAGTCAAGTATTTCTGTCTGTATTAAGCTTTTTTTTGTGGGAAAAAACATATTCTGATTGGCTGGGCCTGGCTCCCAAGTGGCCCCTGCCCAGTCATGTGAAATCCATAGATTGGGGCCTAATTCATTTATTTCAATTGACTGATTTCCTTATATGAACTGTAAGTCATTACAATCGTTGAAATTGTTGCATTTTACGTTTATATTTTTGTTCAGTATATTGATTCCTTTTCTATCAATGACTTGCTTACTCATTGTAGGAAGATGATACCCCCATTTCCCACTTTAGCAGTATCAGAATCAACTAATAGGAAGTTCTTTACGCAAATAACTCACGTTCATATTAGCTTGGAGTTCCAGAGTTTCCAACGTGATGTGAATGCGGCTAGAGGCATCATGCCAATAAGGAACAAGGACACATGCCCATAGGGGGTACAAGGACACATGCCCCCACAGATTTGTCCTGTATATATATATATATATAGTGCCTTGCGAAAGTATTCGGCCCCCTTGAACTTTGCAACCTTTTGCCACATTTCAGGCTTCAAACATAAAGATATAAAACTGTATTTTTTGTGAAGAATCAACAACAAGTGGGACACAATCATGAAGTGGAATGACATTTATATTGGATATTTCAAACTTTTTTAACAAATCAAAAACTGAAAAATTGGGCGTGCAAAATTATTCAGCCCCTTTACTTTCAGTGCAGCAAACTCTCTCCAGAAGTTCAGTGAGGATCTCTGAATGATCCAATGTTGACCTAAATGACTAATGATGATAAATACAATCCACCTGTGTGTAATCAAGTCTCCGTATAAATGCACCTGCACTGTGATAGTCTCAGAGGTCCGTTAAAAGCGCAGAGAGCATCATGAAGAACAAGGAACACACCAGGCAGGTCCGAGATACTGTTTTGAAGAAGTTTAAAGCCGGATTTGGATCGAAAAAGATTTCCCAAGCTTTAAACATCCCAAGGAGCACTGTGCAAGCGATAATATTGAAATGGAAGGAGTATCAGACCACTGCAAATCTACCAAGACCTGGCCGTCCCTCTAAACTTTCAGCTCATACAAGGAGAAGACTGATCAGAGATGCAGCCAAGAGGCCCATGATCACTCTGGATGAACTGCAGAGATCTACAGCTGAGGTGGGAGACTCTGTCCATAGGACAACAATCAGTCGTATATTGCACAAATCTGGCCTTTATGGAAGAGTGGCAATAAGAAAGCCATTTCTTAAAGATATCCATAAAAAGTGTTGTTTAAAGTTTGCCACAAGCCACCTGGGAGACACACCAAACATGTGGAAGAAGGTGCTCTGGTCAGATGAAACCAAAATTGAACTTTTTGGCAACAATGCAAAACGTTATGTTTGGCGTAAAAGCAACAAAATCTATAATGGAATGGTTCAAAAATTAACATATCCAGGTGTTAGAATGGCCAAGTCAAAGTCCAGACCTGAATCCAATCGAGAATCTGTGGAAAGAACTGAAAACTGCTGTTCACAAATGCTCTCCATCCAACCTCACTGAGCTCGAGCTGTTTTGCAAGGAGGAATGGGGAAAAAATATCAGTCTCTCGATGTGCAAAACTGAGAGAGACATACCCCAAGCGACTTACAGCTGTAATCGCAGCAAAAGGTGGCGCTACAAAGTATTAACTTAAGGGGGCTGAATAATTTTGCACGCCCAATTTTTCAGTTTTTGATTTGTGAAAAAAGTTTGAAATATCCAATAAATGTCGTTCCACTTCATGATTGTGTCCCACTTGTTGTTGATTCTTCACCAAAAAATACAGTTTTATATCTTTATGTTTGAAGCCTGAAATGTGGCAAAAGGTTGCAAAGTTCAAGGGGGCCGAATACTTTCGCAAGGCACTGTATATAGACACACCTACTCATTCCAGGGATTTTCTTTATTTGTACTATTTTCTACATTGTAGAATAATAGTAAAGACATCAAAACTATGAATAAACACATGGAATCCTGTAGTAACCAAAAAATATTTTATATTTGAGATTCTTCAAAGTAACCACCCTTTGCCTTGATGGCAGCTTTGCACACTCTTGGCATTCTCCCAACCAGCTTCGTGAGGTAGTCACCTGGAATGGATTTCAATCAACAGGTGTGCCTTGTTAAACATTCATTTGTGGAATATATTTCCTTAATACATTTGATCCAATCAGCTGTGTTGTGACAAGATAGGGCTATCTTCTGTATATCACCCCTATTTGGTAAAAGGCCAAGTCCATATTATGGTGAGAAATGACAACATTACTTTAAGTCATGAAGGTCAGTAAATCCAGACCATTTCAAGAACTTGTAAAGTTTCTTCTAGTAGAGTCGCAAAAAATCATCAAGTGCTATGATGAAACTGGCACTCATGAGGACCGCCATGAGGAAAGTGCATTAGAGTTACCAGCCTCAGGAATTGCAGCCCAAATAAATGCTTCACAGTGTTCAAGTAACAGACACATCTCAACATCAACTGTTCAGAGGAGACTGCGTGAATCAGGCCTTCATGGTCGAATTGCTGCAAAGACGCGCTAACCAATTGTGCTAGTGTGTTTTTTTTGCATTATTTGTAACTTATTTTGTGCATAATGTTTCTGCTACCGTGTCTCATTACCGAAAAGAGCTTCTAGATATCAGGACGGAGATTACTCACCCCGTACTGGAGTAATACTTTTTCTTTAACAAGTCGGACGGGAAGGATTTACTACAGACGCCCGACAAGGCCCTCATCCCCGTCATTCGCAGGAGAAAGAGATATCCGTGACGAAGGTCTGGGTGCCTTGTAAGGAATCGACGGCGAGCGGGTAATCTCCCTTTACCGTCGGTCCTATTAACCAATGTACAATCAATGGAAAATAAAATGGACAAACTACGATCACGTATATCTTAACGGGACATTAAAAACTGTAATATCTTATGTTTCACAGAGTCATGTCTGAATGTCGACATAACATACAGCTGGCGGGTTTTAAGCTTTTTCGGCAGGATAGAATAGCGGCCTCTGGTAAGACAACGGGTGTCGGTCTATGTATATTTGTAAACAACAGAAGGTGCATGAAATCTAAGGAAGTCTTGAGGTTTTGCTCGCTTGAGGTAGAGTATCTCATGATAAGTTGTAGATCACACTATTTACCAAGAGAGTTTTCATTTATATTCTTCGTAGCTGTCTATTTACCACCACAAACTGATGCTGGCACTAAGCTGAATACGTCCATAAGCAAACAGGAAAACGCTCATCCAGAGTCGGCGCTCCTAGTGGCCGGGGAATTTAATGCAGGGAATCAGTTTTACCTAATTTCCATCAGCATGCTAAATGTGCAACCAGAGGGAGAAAAAAACTCTAGACCACCTTTACTCCACATACAGAGACTCGTACAAAGCTCTTCCTCGCATTTTGCAAATCTGACCATAATTCTATCCTCTTGATTCCTGCTTACAAGCAAAAACAAAAGCAGGAAGCACCAGTGACTCGGTCATCAAGAAAGTGGTCAGATGAAGCAGATGCTAAGCTACAGGACTGTTTTTCTAGCACAGACTGGAATATATACCGGGATTCTTCTGATGGCATTGAGGAGTACACAACATCAGTCACTGGCTTCATCAATAAGTGCATCTATGACGTCGTCCCCTCAGTGACTGTACGTTCATACCCCAACCAGAAGCCATGGAATACCGGCAACATCCGCACTGAGCTAAAGGGTAGAGCTGCCGCTTTCAAAGAGACTCTAACCCGGAAGTTTATAAGAAATCCCGCTATGCCCTCAGACGAACCGTCAAACAGGCAAAGCCACAAAACAGGACTAAGATTGAATCCTACTACACTGGCTCTGACGCTCGTCGGATGTGGCAGGGCTTGCAAATTATTACAGACTACAAAGGGAAGCAAAGCCGCGAGCTGCCCAGAGACGAGACTACCAGACAAGCTAAATTACTTCTATGCTCGCTTTGAGGCAAGTAACACCGAAACATGCATGAGAGCATCAGCTGTTCCAGACGACTGTGTGATCACGCTTTTTCATAGCCGATGTAAGACCTTTAAACAGGTCAACATTTACAAGGCCGTAGGGTCAGACAGATTACCAGGATGTGTGCTCAGAGCATGCGCTGACCAACTTGCAAGTGTTTTCACTGACATTTTCAACATGTTCCTGACTGTGTCTGTAATACCAACATGTTTTAAGCAGACAACCATAGTGTTCTTGTG
Source organism: Oncorhynchus tshawytscha (assembly GCF_018296145.1). Classification (NCBI taxonomy): domain Eukaryota; kingdom Metazoa; phylum Chordata; class Actinopteri; order Salmoniformes; family Salmonidae; genus Oncorhynchus; species Oncorhynchus tshawytscha. The sequence goes on from NC_056443.1 coordinate 16,246,626, forward strand.
CACAAGAACACTAAGGTAACCTGCCTAAATGATTACTGACCTGTAGCACTCACGTCTGTAGCCATGAAGTACTTTGAAAGGCTGGTCATGGCTCACATCAACACCATTATCCCAGAAACACTAGACCCACTCCAATTTGCATACCGCCCTAACAGATCCACAGATGATGCAATCTCTATTGCAGTCAACACTGCCCTTTCCCACCTGAACAAAAGGAACACCTATGTGAGAATGCTATTCATTGACTACAGCTCAGTGTTCAACACCATAGCACCCTCAAAGCTCATCACTAAGCTAAGGGCCCTGGGACTGAACACCTCCCACTGGATCCTGTACTTCTTGACTGGCTGCCCCCAGGTGGTAAGGGTAGGTAACAACACATCCGCCACGCTGATCCTCAACTTGGGGGCCCCTCAGGGGTGCGTGCTCAGTCCCCTCCTGTATCCCCTGTTCACTCATGACTGCATGGCCAGGCACGACTCCAACACCATAATCAAGTTTGCCGATGACACAACAGTGGTAGGCCTGATCACCGACAACGATGAGACAGCCTATAGGGAGGAGGTCAGAGACCTGGCCATGTGGTGCCAGGACAACAGCCTCTCCCTCAACGTGATCAAGACAAAGGAGATGATTGTGCTCTATAGGGAAAGGACGACCGATCACACCTCCATTCTCACTGACGGGTGGAGCAGGTTGAGAGTCGTGAAAAAGGCACAACAAAACCTATTCCCCCTCAGGAGACTGAAAAGATTCGGCATGGGTCCTCAGATCCTCAAACGGTTCTGCAGCTGCACAATCGAGAGCATCCTGCATCACTGCCTGGTATGGCAACTGCTCAGCTTCTGACTGCAAAGCACTATAGGGGGTAGTGCGTACGGCCCAGTACATCACTGGGGCCAAGCTTCCTACCATCCAGGACCTCTATACCAGGCGGTATCAGAGGAAGGCCTTAAAAATGTTCAAAGACTCCAGCCACCCCAGTCATAGACTGTTCTCTCTACTACCACACGGCAAGCTGTACCGGAGTCCCAAGTCTAGGTCCAAAAGGCTTCTAAACAGCTTCTACCCCCAAGCCTTGAGACTCCTGAACAGCTAATCAAAGGGCTACGCAGACCCATCTTTTACGTTGCTGCTACTCTGTTTATTATCTATGCATAGTCACTTCAACTCTACCTACATTTACATATGACCTCAATTACCTCGACTAACCGGTGCCCCCGTACATTGACTCAGTACCGGTACCCCCTGTATATAGCCTCTGCGTTGTTATTTTACTGCTGCTGTTTAATTATTTGTTAGTTTTATTTTCTATTTTTTACTTAACACTTATTTTTCTTAACTTCTTAAAGCATTGTTGTTTAAGGGCTTGTAAGTAAGCATTTCACTTCGGCGCATGTGACCAATACAATTTGATACGATTTGAAACACGAGCAATGGACATTAGACCGGTGTAATTCTGTCCTTTGGTCTGATGAGTCCAAAATTTAGATTTTTGGTTCCTACCGCTGTGACTTTGTGAGAGTCAGAGTAGGTAAACGGATTAACTCTGCATGTGTTGCTCCCACAGTGAAGCATGGAGGAGGAGGTTTGATGGTGTGGGGGTGCTTTGCTGGTGACACTGTCTGTTATTTATTTAGGCACACTTAACCAGCATGGCTACCACAACATTCTGCAGCGATACGGCATCCTATCATTTGTTTTTCAACAGGACAATGACCCAACACACCTCCAGGCTGTGTAAGGGCTATTTGACCAAGAAGCAGAGTGATGGAGTGCTGCATCAGATGACCTGGCCTCCACAATCACCCGATCTCAACCCAATTGAGATGGTTTGGGATGAGTTGGATCGCAGAGTGAAGGAAAAGCAGCCAACAAGTGCTTAGCATACATGTAGGAACCTTTTCAAGACTGTTGCAAAAGCATCCCAGGTGAAGCAGGTGGAGAGAAGGCCGAGGTGTGCATAGCTGTCATCAAGGCAAAGGGTGGCTACTTTGAAGAATCTAACATATATTTTCATTTGTTTAACACTTTTTGGGTTACTACATGATTCCATATGTACTATTTCATAGTTTTGATGCCTTCACTATTATTCTACAATGTAGAAAATAATTTTATACTAAGAAAAACCCTTGAATGAGTAGGTATGTCCAAACTTTTGACTGGTACTGTATATACACTACCGTTCAAAAGTTTGGGGTCACTTAGAAATGTCCATATTTTTTAAAGAAAATGTCATTTTTTGTCCATTAAAATAACATAAAATTGATCTGAAATACAGTGTAGACATTGTTATGTTGGAAATGGCTGATTTTTTTAATGGAATATCTACATAGGCGTACAGAAGCCCATTATCAGCAAGCATCACTCCTGTGTTCCAATGGCACGTTGTGTTAGCTTTTTAAAATGATAACCTTGGTTTAGCTAACTGATCATTAGGAAACCCTTTTGCAATTATGTCAGCACAGCTGAAAACTGTTGTTCTGATTAAAGAAGTAATAAAACTGGCCTTCTTTAGACTAGTTGAGTATCTGGAGCATCAGCATTTGTGGGTTTGATTACAGGCTCAAAATGGCCAGAAACAAAGTATTTTCTTCTGAAACTTGTCAGTCTATTCTTGTTCTGAGAACTGAACGCTATTCCATGTGAGAAGTTGCCAAGAAACTGAAGATCTCGTACAGCGCTGTGTACTACTCCCTTCACAGAACAGCGTAAACTGGCTCTAACCAGAATAGAAAGAGGAGTGGGAGGCTCCAGTGCACAACTGAGCAAGAGGACAAGTACATTAGAGTGTCTAGTTTGAGAAACAGACGCCTCACAAGTCCTCAACTGGCAGCTTCATTAAATAGTACAGGCAAACACCAGGTGAAAAGGTGAGTCCGGGATGCTGGCCTTCTAATCAAATCAAAGTTTATTTGTCACGTGCGCCGAATAAAATAGGCGTAGACCTTACAGTGAAATGCTTACTTACAAGCTCTAACCAATAGTGCAAAAAAAGTTATTAGGTGAACAGGTTGGTAAAGAAATTAAACAGACAGAGTTTCTAGACAAAGTTTAAAAGAAAAAGCCATATCTCAGACTGTCAAATAAAAAGAAAAGATTAAGATGGGCAAAAGAACACAGACATTGGACAGAGGAAGATTGGAAAAAAGTGTTATGGACAGACAAATCTAAGTTTGAGGTGTTCAGATCACAAAGAAGAACATTCGTGAGACGCAGAAAAAAAAAAAAAAAAAAAGAAAGATGCTGGAGGAGTGCTTGACACCATCTGTCAAGCATGGTGGAGACAATGTGATGGTCTGGGGGTCCTTTGGTGGTGGTAAAGTGGGAGATTTGTACAGTAAAAATGATCTTGAGGAAGGAAGCCTATCACTCCATTTTGCAATGCCATGCCATACTCTGTGAACGGCACTGAATTGGAGCCAATTTCCTCCTACAACAGCACAGTGACCCAAAACACAGCTCCAAACTATGCAATAACTATTTAGGGAAGAAGCAGTCAGCTGGTATTCTGTTTATAATGCAGTGGCCAGCACAGTCACCGGATCTCAACCCTATTGAGCTTTTTTGGGAGCAGCTTGACCGTATGGTACGCAAGAAGTGCTCATCAAGCCAATCCAATTTGTGGGAGGTGCTTCAGGAAGCATGGGGTGAAATCTCTTCAGATTACCTCAACAAATTGACAACTAGAATGCCAAAGGTCTGCAAGGGTGTAATTGCTGCAAATGGAGGATTATTTGACGATAGCAGTTTGAAGGACACAATTATTATTTAAATTAAAATCATTATTTATAACCTTGTCAACATCTTGACTATATTTCCTATTCATTTTACAACTCATTTCATGTATGTTTTTATGGAAAAACGAGGACATTTCTAAGTGACCCCAAACCTTTGAACGGTAGTGTATATATTGTTGATGTTTCTCTGTAATATTTCTAGCAACCTAACAATTTTATGAAGTTGGCTTTAGCTAGCTCAGATTGGAAATCTCTCCCACCAACCTCAACTAGCTACCAAGAAGCCATTTCAGGCTATTAATCAAGTTATAGTAGCTAGCTTGTCTAACTATGTTAGCTGGCAAGGTTGGTAGACTTTAGAAAAGCAAGCAATAACTAAATGTACTGAATAAGACTCACATTCCTTTCAATCTTTTACCCAGATTTTAGCCGAGATACAGAGAAGTGTATATAGTTTAAGATACAGACGGCTCGAGGTATACTTAGATATGCAGATTTTTGTTGTTGTTTTTGACATAGCTTAATGACTTTGGCTCTAGATTTCAGTAAAAGGCTGTTTTAGGTGTTAAAAAAATGCAAGGACAGGGGCCCCCTTCTGGACCACCCCCAACCGTCCTCACATAATTTTTGCATCCTCAGATTTTTAGGGTGCATGACGCCCCTGAAAGCTGCACAAGTTACTTAAGTTGATAAAGTTATATTAAGTTGATGAAAACTAACGATTTTGAAAAACAGTTAAACATTCATTAACATTGTGTAAAAAGGAGAAACTTTGATTGTCCATCTCTCTCTCTCTCTCCCACAGGATCTTGGGATATTAAAGGTGGGGCATGTGAGACGGATCCTTCAGGCAATTGAGGAACTTAACGAGGAGGCTTAAGAAGACAGCTGTCACTATGGCAACCGGAGGGGGGATAAATTATTCAACAATTCAATGACCCTCCCCATTCAGCTATCACCTCCCCCTTGATTCAATGTTCTCCATTTTGTAATCAGGGAGGAGTTGTTTTTAACGAGGGGGCGTAACTTTGCATTGCATCACCGTTTGGTGTGCTGTTTGACCTGCTGACCAGGGATGTGGGCGTGTTCTTCTTGATAGTCAAAGTGGCCAATCAGAGATGAGGAAAGAGTTTCTAAGCATATTTTGTTTCATTGACAACGCAATGTGCTTACATAGGCGGTGCTGTCCTTTGCATGACGGGAGTGGACATTTTGTTTTTATTCTTAGATACATCCTCTTTTTGGGGTTTAGGCTAGCCTTCCTCTTTTCGCTCTTGACTTTCGGGACTTTTTAGTTTCCTCGAAATCTGAAGTTTGAGGACATCTTTGTTGGAGGACATCAACAATAACGAAAAACACCAACTTATTATCACCTGAGGAACTGGAGACATAAAAATGTGAAAAAGTTTTTATTGAAGGTTCATATTGAGGAATGTAATACATGTGGACAGAATATGGTACTAATATATTGGCCTTGCTAAAGTACTTACCATAATATCTGTAATATATGTACTGTAGCATCTTATGTCCAGCTACTACAGTGCTCACTGTAATATCTACGGCTAGCTACTACAGTACTTACTGTAACATCTAAACCACGATGACCTCAATGTGTCCCTGCATGCCTTCCAAGTTGGATGAAGTAGCCCATTGACACTGATCTAAGATCTGTCTAAGGTTTGCATTATCCCTCCTTATGGTTATGCTTAGGTTTGGAGGGAAAGTTGATCCTACGTCTGTGGTTAGGGATATACTTATACCATCCCTTACCCCTACGCTGGAATATAAATGCAGTGAGATTTATTTTCTTTTTTCCGTTGGAGAAATTGAGTAACATTTTATTTTGAAGGTCTGGTTATAAACAGCTTATAAACTGTTAAGATAGTTAACCACTATATCGTTCTATACATTTTATTCATGCATTTATGAATAGTAGTAGTTTCGGATGAAAATAATATATATTACAAAGACCAGTATGCCGAGTCATATATAGTTAAACCATGAACAAGAGATATAAGTTAAGTTGTATCATTAAGTTAAAATAACATGTATTTAATTCATTCAATGCAGAACAAGCTATGTATTAGTCATTTAATAGTTAAGTAATGGTGTTTATTAATCAGCTTATTATCAGCCTTCCAGATAAAGTGTTAGCTATGATTGTCCTACTGTACCAATAGCGTGCTTGTCCTGCTGTTATTGCTAGAGGCTTTAGTGATGTACCTGTACACGTGTGCCAAGTTTTAAACGACATATGACGATTGTGTGTGTGTGTGTGTGTGTGTGTGTGTGTGCAAACGACACTGTGTGCGTGTCATTCATTTCAAAGTTTACTGTACCTTGCCTTGCACTTTACAGAGAGAAACTCAAAAGAAAAAATGAGTGTGCGAGCGACGTGTGCGTGTATGTTGTAAAAGTGATCATTCACTTGTGTTTTTATTGCTATGGAAACGGTCGCTCTCCCTTGTATTTATGACACATCTATACAGAGATCAGTGTGTGTTAATATGTAACATATAAATATAACCAAACACGAATGTTAAAGTATATTATATATACACATAATAGATATTAAATGTTTATTCACTTGTCAGGGGTTGTTCTACTGTACATGCTCTCAGGGTGGCAAAATTCCAGTAATTTCTTCTAAATTACCAGGTTTCAAGAAATCCCGTTGGAACATTTCCGGATTTTCAGAAGTGAATACGCAGGAAACCCAGGAATTTTGGGAAAGTTTACAGAATTTTTCAACCCTAATGTTCTCACTTTACACATCCTAATCTCATGGAAGACTGGATTCTGAAAAATGTTGCGACACCGTTACTCCAACGCTATGCCAACGATTCCTTAGCGGCTGTTGTTGCGTCTATGGCACGACGCTAGGATATCAGTATCGAAATCTTGTGTGACATAACATATATAGTGGTCAATCGCCAAGGTACTGAGAGGTATGGAGAACAATGCAACAACGACTTAACGATCAAGTCAAGAGGAAAAGTCTTGGAAACGGTTTTGTTGGACAACATGTATGTAACATGTAATACGCCACGGTTGTGTAACAGTATTTGACGGCAAGTTTTTGTGAACGCACCCCTACAGACCGCACTGGCTGGACTCTGCTGTGCAATGCGCAAAGCTGGACTCGATGTTGCACGTTGTTTGTTCAAAGATGTTTAATAATGATAATCTTGTGCTGTTAATTCGTTGTACTGGTTGATCTCTGCAACCAGGCTGGAAGGTCAGCCTTTGGGCCTAAAAAGTATTCCTTGAAGTCCTAAGTGTCAAGATGTTGTATATTATACTATTTAATGGTATCAATTGATAAGGAGGATGTTATTGTGATTCAAATCTTGAATGTAATCTTGAATTGTGATCAAATCTTGAATTGTGAATCTTTGAACTCATCATGTATTGAACTTGATTTGAGTGTTCCCAAATAGATATACATTATGCTCCATCTCAGAGCCAAACTGTTATTTTGACAGTTTACTCGACATAAATGTTTGTTGCCAATAAGACAGGAATCATGCAGGCTATGATTTTACTGTTTTACTGCATATGATTGATTATCATCAGTGAATTTAGCCCGGATTACAATCAAAGGCGCGTTGGCGAAAAGCATACTGCACTTGACTTTTAAAGGTCATTTACGCTTCAGCCAATATTAAGCGTGCTGCGCCCTTCGAGACAGCAGGCCTTCGATTGAATTCAGGCCCAAGCCTATTTATTTGTGCTATCCAATTGCCAATCATCCATGTCCCAGAACCCAGAGAGAGGGACAGCATTCACTGGCTGCTAGCAGGAGGCTGAAATAAAGTGTATCCATTGCTGTTGGAGTCGGGTGTGTGTGTGTGTGTGTGTGTGTCCCAAGTGTGACAACGCACATTAAAACAAAGGAGAAACTCCATCTGTCTAATGAATATCACAGCACAGCAGGCCCATTTAGCGTCACAAACAAGTCACATTCAAACAGGAATGATGTAGAATGGACAGATGGACTTTTCAATACGGTAGGCCTTTCTTATTTAATTGCAATGAAACCAGAGTACGGTGTCCATGTTAGGACATTGACTCTGACCCAGATTTGTCTGATAACTGACTTCTGTCGCATGACAATGGCCTAATATGTACTAGAGGGCAGAAGACGAAAACTCACCTATAACAGGTTGATATTCCTTATTTGTTTCTGTGAATACAGTAGAGATCAATACATAAAACAAATTCAAATACAATTGCTTTATAAATTAAAAACCAGTAACAATATTACAGGCATACCATGGCCTTAGACTAAGGAAAATGGACAATAAAGTACTCTAACAACACTCAATCTCACAGCCAGTCAGAGCATCCTCTTGACCGTTACCGTCTTGACGGACCACAGACATAATCAATCAACTAATCAATTTAGCCTTCTAACACGGGCATCTCATCCTCTTCTGGAGGATTCTGGATGATCTGCGGTTTCTCCCACTCCTCGTCTGAATCACTGATGTCATCGTCGTCGATGTCCCTGTCCCACTGACTGGGGTCGTCGGCCTCATCGGTGTAACCTGTAACACAGTGAGCAATACTGTGAACCCAGTCGATGTTTTGATTATGGCAGTGTATAGCCTGGCAGAAATTGACGGTGTCTAACCCCCAATGTTAACGTTTATGCCTTTCCCTAACCTTTAACCTAACCATTGTTCCTAAACTTAATCTTAATCCTAACCTTAATTTATTTTGACCCCAATGCCTAAATGTATTTTGTCATCCTGCCGGTCGAACAAACACTTCCTTTATAATCACAAGATAAAACAACATAAAGGGGGATGTTTACAGTACCCATGTCCAGATCCTGGGGTTCGGGTTCTGGTTTGAACTTGGGGTCCTCTAGTTTTCCCCAGGCCACAGCATCTGCCTTACGGAGCGACACTTCCACCTTAGACGAAACCATGTTGACCCCACTGTTGGCTACATCCGCTACCTAGAGTAGAGGAGGAAGAGGGATATGAGGTTAGGGTTATGGTGGGGATAGTTGTTGGTTGGTGTTTAGAGGGGAGAGAAAGGCGAAAGAGACAGGAAGAGGGAAATAGAAAACAGAAACACAAGCAAGAAAGAAAGAGGAATGTATAGTACAAAGAGAGAGGCTGGAAACAATTCAAGAGGTAAAAAAATAAATCATAATAATAATAAAAAAAGAAGACAGGAAAAGCATTGCCGCTCACCCCCCACAGATGGTAGTCCTTATGGAAAATCTTGTTGTCCTCAAACTGGATGTGACAGGTCAGCTACAGGAATAGAGATAGGGACAGGGCGGTAGAGAGAGAAAGAGAGATGTTAATCATCATTAACAACCTTACACATAACACCAGCGGGAAAACAACATATGAATAAGTCAATGTGTGTATATGCCAAAAGTCAATATGCGTGTGTATGTGTTACCACTCTGCGATTTGCTTTGACGGAGGACAGTTGAGGGTTGGCGTTCTTGTATGTCTGCGTTCGTGTGTGTGTGTGTGTGTGTGTGTAGCCCGTTCTTACCACTGTGCGGTTAGCCTCGACGTAGGACAGTTCAGGGTTGGCGTTCTTGGCATAGATGGTCACGTAGACCTGTGTGGCTGTCTGGTGCCAGTCATGTCTACACGCAACCTTCTTATTGTTCTGCACACACAAACATTCAGAGAGAAAGAGAGAGAAAAGGCAATAGCCCCAGAGTTTACAGTTAACTGTTTACAGCAAAATGTCCAAGTGATTTTCATGTTTAAAAAAAAACAGGCATAATTGGCTACAGAACGAAACCCGGACATTAAGAAAAGGTGAAAAGGAGAGAGAGGAGGGCTAACACTGACCACTTTTTGGACCCAGCGATGTTTGCCAGTGGTACAACCCTTCTGATCCAGAAAAGCATTAAAGTCTATGGTCTTCACACAGCAACAACCCCAGTACTTATACCTGTAAGGTTAGAATTACAGCACCGTATTATACCTATGGTATTACATTAATATTACATTTCATATGCTTATAATAAAGCAGCATTAAAGTCTATGGTCTTTACACAGCAACAGCTCTAGTACTTATACACGTAGAAGAGTATATAATAGTATTGTATAATACAGGCATGGACACAGTATATTCGGAAAGTATTCAGACCCCTCGACTTTTCCACATTTTGTTACTTTACATTATAAAACTGATTAAACTGTTTTTTAAAATTCATTAATCTACACACAATACCCCATAACGACAAAACAAAAACAGGTTTAGATTTTTTTGCAAATGTATTACATTTAAAACGAAAATATCACATTTACGTAAGTATTCAGACCCTTTACTCAGTACTTTGTTGAAGCACCTTTGGCAACGATTACAGCCTTGAGTCTTCTTGGGTATGACACTACAAGCTTGGCACGCCTGTATTTGGGGAGTTTCTCCCATTCTTCTCCGCAGATCCTCTCAAGCTCTGTCAGGTTGGATAGAGTTGTAGCACAGCTATTTTCAGGTCTCTCCAGAGATGTTCGATCGGGTTCAAGTCTGGGCTCTGGCTGGGCCACTCAAGGACATTCGGAGACTTGTCCCGAAGCCACCCCTGCGTTGTCTTGGCTGTGTGCTTAGGGTTGTTGTCCTGTTGTAAGGTGAACCGTCACCCCAGTCTGAGATCCTGAGCGCTCTGGAGCAGGTTTCCATCAAGGATCTCTCTGTACTTCGCTCCGTTCATCTTTCCCTCGATCCTGAGTAGTTTCCCAGTTCTTAACATCCCCACAGCATGATGCTGCCACCAACATGCTTTACCGTAGGGATGATGCCAGGTTTCCTCTAGACGTGACGCTTGGTATTCAGGCCAAAGAGTTCAATCTTGGTTTCATCAGACCAGAGAATCTTGTTTCTCATGGTCTGAGAGTTCTTTAGGTGACTTTATTCCACTCTACCATAAAGGCCTGATTAATGGAGTGCTGCAGACATGATTGTCCTTCTGGAAGGGTCTCCCATTTTAACAGAGGAACTCTGGAGCTCTGTCAGAGTGATTTTTGGGTTTTTGGTCACCTCACCTCCCCAGATTGCTCAGTTTGGCCGGGCGACCAGCTCTAGTAAGAGTCTTGGTGGTTCCAAACTTCTTCCATTTAAGAATGATGGAGGCCACTGTGTTCTTGGGGACCTTCAATGCTGCAGAAATGTTTTGGTACCCTTCCCCAGAGCTGTGCCGCGACACAATTCTGTCTCGGAGTTCTACGGACAATTCCGTCGACCTAATGGCTTGGTTTTTGCTCTGACATGCACTGTCAACTGTGGGACCTTATATAGACAGGTGTGTGCCTTTCCAAATCATGTCCAATCAATTGAATTTACCACAGGTGAACTCCGATCAAAATGTAGAAACATCTCAAGGTTGATCTATGGAAACAGGTTGTACCGGAGCTCAATTTTGAGTCTCATAGCAAAGGATCTGAACACCTTTAAATTGTAATATATTTGCAAACATTTCGAAAAATCTGTTTTCGCTTTGTCATTATGGGGTATTGTGTGTAGATGGATTAGGAAAAAATATTTATTTAATCCATTGTAAAATAAAATATTTTCAGAATGCGCTGTAAGTATAATACAGTCCTCATCTTACCCCTCGTGGAAGACAGGTGCTCCAGGGTGGTGTGTACAGGTCTCTCCGTTGGTCTCTGGGCCCTGGTATTGCTGTCAACAACAACAACAAACAACAATCATCTACTGAATTCTCCTCTCAGGTAGGGGGATAACTAACATGCTAACAACAATTTTAAGATGACAACATTTTTCTAATGAGAAAGTTGGGACATTGAGGTTTCTGCATTGTGATGCATTTACATGATACTACAACATTATATGGCAGCCATGTTAGCTACCTATTAACATTTAAATAATGATATGCAACTGAATGTCTAGAATTGGAACAATATTCAACATTCGTAAATCGACCCAACTCTCTAGAATATAAGGCTCTGGAACAAACTGTTGAATTACGGGAAAGAGTTAACACTGTCTGAGACTGGCTGTTACCCTAACATCAGCAGAATGCAACAGATTCATTATCAAAGACAGGAGTTACTGCACATCAAATGTTTTACTCCCTTCTCTGTGAAACACACACTAACATACACACACACACGAGCACACGCAGAAACACGCATACACAGACACACAAAAGAGACATGGCCTCCCGGGTTCGATCCCGGACTGTGTTGCAGCCAGACGTGACCGGGAGACCCATGAGGTGGCTCACAATTGGCCCAGTGTGGTCCGGGTTAGGGGAGGGTTTGAACGGCTGGGATGTCCTTGTCCCATCGCTTTCTAGCGACTCCTTGTGGCGGCCGGGCGCATGCATGCTGACTTCGGTTGTCAGCTGCACAGTGTTTCCTGGTGCGGCTAGCTTCCGGGTTAAGCAAACAGTGTGTCAAGAAGCAGTGCGGCTTGGGCGGGGTCGTGTCTCGGAGGACTTATGGCTCTCGACCTTCGCTTCTCCTGAGTCCGTAGGAGTTGCAACGATGGGACAAGACTAACTACCAATTGCATATCACGAAATTGGGGAGAAATAAATAAATAAAAGCACGAATAAAAAATGAATAGAAACACCTACTGTTTTGCATCCTGTGTTCTTGCATCGTGTTCCCTGCATGACAACTGCAGTCTCTGTGGGCGAGAGAGAGAGAAATAAAGAGAGGAAGGGGCAGAAGGACAGGGGAGGTTATACTACCTAAGTAGTTTCAAAATAATATATTTCAGAGAAGTATTGGTGTTAGTCAACAGAAGCATTGAAATGCACTGCTATTATATAGAAACCAATGATTTGAACAACAAAGGGATACCAAACAGAGAAGGTATGGGAGGGATACACACACACACACACACACACACCTTTCTTTTTTAGTTCTGCCTTGCTGCTGATTTCCATCTTCTCCAGAACCTGAGTCAGAGAGGCGGACACCTTCAGCTTCAGTTTGGTCTTATCCTCATCTGAACTGTAAAGGACAATAGATCGATCATTTAAATAAATAAACACCTAACCAGCCATCTGAGCAAGCTGACCCTACCTGGGTCTCTCTTTCTGCAGTGCCTCAGCTGATTTGGGCCCCTGGTAAATTATCTCCTCTCTGTTGTTTCTCACACCATTCTTGTCTGATGTCACTGTCGGCTGCATAGGCTCCTGGGGCTTTTCGTTACTATGACGCCCCTGGGTGCAGCCCTACAATAGAAAAGTAATGTCAGGATACTGCGTACAGAGTACCCTGACAGAGAACTACTGCAATAGAACTTGATAAGTACTGTTCCCTGAGCTAATGCCTATATGCTTCAGCTCAGTGGGTTAAAACAGTCTTGACATCAAACCCAGTTGGTCCCACATGGTCCTTACCTTGATAGAAAGGAATTCAGAGAAGTCTGTGGTTCTCTTCCTACAACAAGACCAACCCTGGACACACACGCGTTGTTTATCAATTTGATCAAGTACTGTGAGGATAGTTTCATATTTATTGATTCTCATCTGTAAGTTTCTCAAATGTTTATTTATTGATATACCTTCAGAGCATCGTGGAAGATGGGAACACCTGGATGATGAAGACAGGCATCTAGAGGGCGAGAAACATCAAAAGGTACTTGTTGGCGCTGGCATTTGTCAGACACAAACGTTGTAACTTGTCACAGACAAGCAGGCACACACACACACAATCAGCAGGGTCTCCCAGAGACAGCTGTCAAGAGTTCTGGTCATAAGAGGGAGGGGGTTGGGCCCATATAAGGCATTAACTAACCTAACAGTTGCTATGAAGAGGAGACCTCTACTCGGTGACCTAAAGACGTGGGAAATTATGTCGGCGCATGCTTTCACTCAGTGTCTGTCTCTCTCATATGCACATCTGTCACACAAGCACAACAATTGCACACACATGCCTACAATACAATCTCTCAATCCAGAATCTCTCCATGATATGCCAATGTGTAGATGACTAGGCCAGTTTTCTGGACCCAAAGATGCTTAACTGAAGATGTGTTTTAGTCTATTAGTATGGGATCAATCTTCGTCTGCGAAACTGTCCCTTTCAGTTCTGCTAAAAACACCTGTCAATTCCCACCTCTGTCCCAAAGGGGTCTGTCAGACTATGATAGTCTATGCTATTACACATGAACTATTACCATAATACACATTATCCCCTCTACATTTGTCCATTCAAAAACAGTATGTCTACAATACACTGAAAACTCAAATACCTTGCAATATTTGCAACATGCATTTAATCCAAATAATATTATTCATTACTAATAAACTGTCATTGTCTACAGTGCATTCAATCCAACCTGTGTACCATCGCAGTATAACAGTGACTAATAAACCGTGTGTTTGAGTTAAAGTAGCAAGTGGTTTTACCGTCTTTGTTCTCGTCAGCATCAAACTTCTCTCCACAGCCTTTGTTGTAGCAAAGAAGTGCCATATTGGCTTAGTATTTAGTTTGTCCTCTCGTAACTCTTCTACCTAACTTTTCCTTTCGCTAACCCGCTCTTCTTTTTCCTCTTCGAGGGGCTTTGAAACTTTAATCCCACAGTCTTCCAGAACTTTCTCCTGGATAGAAGAGAAGCGAGGGAATGAGAGAAAGAACGAGAGAGATCTAGGGGGACTAAGAGAGGAAAGAGGGGGGTCTCTGCTTGGCCTGGCTGAATGAATTTTAAAAATAGCCACCAGTCATCACCTCTCTCTCTTCAGCTGTCAGTCCTTATCTAGTAGTGGCTTGGCATTCCCCTCTCCTGTCCTGGCCGTCTGTCTGCCTGTGTGTGTACTGCACTGTGTGTGTACTGCACTAAGCACACGTGTAGGCATGGTAGTTGGGGCTAAGAAAGGGTCTCCCAAAGGGGTGCACATTTTGGTTTTTGCCCTAGCATTACACAGCTGATTTGAATATATCATCAAGCTTTGATCATTTGAATCTGCTGTGTAGTGTTCGGGCAAAAAACAAAAACGCACACCTTTTGGGGTCCCGAGGACAACGTTTGGGAAACGTCAGAATAAGCCGCTTACCATGCTGCAAACTGTATCCTCTAACACTAACGGGTCCCATGTGGCTCAGTTGTAAGAAAATGGTGCTTGCAACGCAAGGGTTGTGGGTTCCAGTCACTTTGAATAAGAGCATCTACAAAAATGTAAGTGGAGATTGTTTTAAGCAGCAAGCCTCACTCAGTGCAGACACTCCACACTACAAAAAAATGATCATTAAAATCACCAAATGCTTTAGGAATGGAAAATGACTTTATTTCTTCCAAAAAAAAGATAATCAAAATAAACACAGTAAGTAAAATAAAAGCCAATGATTTTTGTATTTCTGTAACGTTCGTTTTGTATTATTTCCATGCTTAATAAAATCCTAATATTTCTGCAGAAATAAATAAAAATGTACAAAGAGGGGGAAGAACAAGAAGAATAATCAGAGACAAGGGTGTGATTCTCTGAATCATTTGGCATCCTTGACAATCAATGATATCCCATTGGCAACCTGTAGATATGCAGCCAATCCCCTTCTTCATACGTTTAATCACCCCTTGGGTGTTATTATATATCTATATACTGTATAATGCAAATATCAAATAGCTCTCATGTTCAGAAAAATAATAATACAAAGACAAAAATAACATTATGGCTGATGTGTGTATGGATGTGTCCCAAATGACACCATGGCTGCGTTTACACAGGCAGCCAAATTCAAGCATTTCTCTTTGACCAGTCGGATCAGCTCTTTTACCAATAATTGGGCAAAAGATCAGAATTGGGCTGCCTGTGTAAACGCAGCCCATATTCCCTGTATAGTACAATACAGGGATTGTGATGTGTTTGCATGTTTCTATTTATATTTACATAGTTATCACCAGTTCAGCTATCAGAAGGGTAGTTTCCAAAAAAAAACATGTAGGGTTAAAAAGGATCACATGATCATTAAAAAAACACTGACTGAAAATGAGCAAATAACGTATAAACTGATTAATTTTATGGAGAGATTTATCCGTTTATAACCCCAAAAAGCCATTCCTCTTTTTCCCTGTTCCTTTTTCATTTCAGGTTGATGACATCTTCAATTACTGTGTTACTACAGGGACTAACCACTAGAGGGTACTACACTTGCAGATATGATCAAAAGACCCATTTCAATAAAGGGAAAAAGTAACGTGGCATCGTTGGAAAAGTAAAAGGGTTTGGCTACACCCCCAGACCACCTCCTCCAATGCGTTGAGGACAGAGGACGCAATGAGCCAAGGAAAGACTATTGAGATTCACCCTAGAGCTATGGTTAGGGGTGTCTGTCCTTACAGCATGTAATCAGAAATGCAACCATGACAATCCGGAACCCGGAGTTTTAACAGACAGTAAATCAGATCATGCTTTTAAGGGGAGCTGTAGAAAGAACACATCACGACCATGCACAGGGGAAGAAAAGCCTACCATAAACAGACCATCAGCGTGATTTGACATTGTTGGCATTCGCTCTGGGAGCAAACGCTCTTCAGGTCTTAGAAGACGAGAGAAAAAGACAAGATTATTGAGACGCACCCCCTAAGATTATAATAGGACAATCAACATTGTAGTCTCCACACTGTCTCTCTCCCCCTCTGCTATTCTTCCACTATTTTGAAACCAGTTCAAAGACACACAAAACACAGGCAGGCCGGGTACCATGCAGAACAACAATCTAGTTTAAAAATGACTCAGAGAAATGAAACTACTGAAGAACCAGAGAACATAAGACATGATAAATTCCAGAGAAAAAGCTGTGCTCATCAACTTCAGTGCCAAACAAGGATTGTGTGCCAAATGGCATTATTCCCCATATAGTACACTACTTTTGACCAGAGGCCTACATAGGGAATAGGGTGCCATTGGGATACAAAGATCAGTGTCTAGGGACAACTGTATAAGGTCAGTTTTGCATTTCTCCCCCACGGGTTTGCTGATCCTAGATCTGTCTCTTAAAGCAACTTCTACCCAGAGCTTCCTACCCTCCTGAGTAAGGGACTATCACTGTATGAGGAGCACAGAGAAGGGTTTCTGTGTTTAATATATATCCACATAGTAAGGTTGGAATAATAGTGTGATATTGTGAAAATGAAAATGCCATTTTAGTGTTAGACATATTTGAAAAGACAGTCAAATTTCAGCCTGTTTTGGTGGGATGGAGTTTTGGCTTGCTTGGTGACGTCACCAGGCGGTAAATTTAATAGATCAATAAGAGCGTTCCAAACCTACAGCTAGCATTCCCCTCCCCACTCAGACCACTCCCTGACAATCTTAACAAAATTCTTGCTTGAGAAACTTATATCTTTGCTTATTTTTGACCATTTTAATTGAAAACAATCAAAAGGTAGTAATTGTTACCTAGAAAGGATTTGAAATAGAGATGAAAACCTCTGCATTGGACCTTTAACTTCCAAACGACCACCACTGGTTCTCAACCCCCTTTTACACAGGTACTACTATAGCGAGGCAATCCTTCCTACAGACAAAGACTAGTGCCATCAGAACCCTCAAATACTTCAAGACTACAGACTTAATTCATCATTGAGAGTATACATCCCCCTTAGACATTGTGGATAGGTCGGTTTCACCGACAAGACATAAAATGCATATGATCCAATCAGAGAAAGTTTAAGTTTAAAGATGGCGTACACGCCCACTCACAGCATGATTAAGTGAAGGCCTATGACTGAGTCCAGTGACTCTATAAGACAAAGGGGATTGTAATGTATCATCTACAAAAGCAGAAGCAAGAAGAATCTAGAGCTATACATACTGGACAGTGAAGACTCCAATAGGAGATTCTATCTAAATATAGTTCTACTAGACAATGAAACTAGATCAGAAGGGGAATGAATCTAAAGTGATCCTGGAGACAATTCTTTAAATATATCTAATAGACCAGGGGTGTCAAACTCATTCTATGGAGGGCCGAGTGTCTGCAGGTTTTTGTTTTTTTCTCCTTTTAATTAAGACCTAGACAACCAGGTGAGGGGAGTTACTAATTTGTGACTTTAAATCATCAATCAAGTACAAGGGTGGAGCGAATGAGTTTGACAAATAAACTTGACAGAAAATAAAAACCAAGAGAAGATAAAGCTATACATGCTAGACAGTGACAAAGAGGCTAAGAGGGGAAATTAGAGCTAGGTCTACTAGACAGTGACCATCCACCAAGATAATCTTGAAGACAATGGCAATTGGCAAGTCACCAAGAGGTGAATATAGAGCTATGCGCACTAGACCGAAGAGCAGCAAAGCTGCTAAGATAGTGTTCTAGAGCACTATGTCTACTAGAAAGTGAAAAGGATCAGT
Source organism: Oncorhynchus tshawytscha (assembly GCF_018296145.1). NCBI lineage: Eukaryota > Metazoa > Chordata > Actinopteri > Salmoniformes > Salmonidae > Oncorhynchus > Oncorhynchus tshawytscha. Next base: position 16,264,677 of record NC_056443.1, read on the forward strand.
TAGACGCTCCACAGTACTCAACTCACTGGTGATGTGGACCGAGACAAGGGGAAGGGTTCGTCTTAGGGATCTGCATGTGCATTCAAAACACAAGCACTCCGCTGTACCTGCAAATCTGTGTACGTGAGCAATACACTTTGATTTGATCCATTCATTTATCACCAACTCTCCTTTCTTTCAGGTTCTGAATGTGGTCATATCAGTGAAACATTTCAGCTTGTTCATCAAAAAATAATGATATATATAACATAACTAGGGGGCATAACTCACTATTGGCTTCAGCGTCAAGATATAGGAAGTAAACAGAAAACGGTCCTCAATGAGAAACGCATGGCATATATAACAAACCGATGTGTCATTACAGGGGAATTAGACAGCGAAAAGTATGGCAACTGTGACCCTATACCTGTTTTGACCTTTGGCACCAACAGTTCAGTTACATTGACATCTTTTATAAAGCCTATGGGACCAAGAGTATGCTCAAACCAGTATTGTCCATTTCAACTCCATGTCCCCCAAATATTTAACAATAAAGTAACCCTTGGCAATTAAGTTTCATTCAGCACTAACCAGTACCAAACTTATCGGCACATATATTTGTTCAAAATAAAAACATGAAACAGTTCTGTTGAGTCATCAACATTTTGACAATATCCTTCCTTTGACACAAAAAGTTATTTTGACATCCTTTCATTTGACCCATCTTGACAGTTGGGAAGAAAATGACTGCATATGGCTTTAGCAACAATAGGACACCATCGAGAGCAATGGACATTATGATAGAGGAAACACAAATTGTGACATCAACCGTCAGAATGATCCTATTCTGAAATCAAACATTGTTTCCGCAGGATGGAGGTGTGTGTGTGTGTGTGTGTGTAACATGCTTTGTGTGTGTAATTTAGTGTGCGTGCGAATCCGTCAACATTTAAGGACACACCGAGGATGAAGAAGAAACTGTTTTTACAAGAGACACAAATAAAGTAGAGAGGGATTAAAAACACTTTACAACAGTTCTCCAGTGGCTCTCCATGGACAAATAGACATAAGGAGGTTGAGGGTTAGGCTGGTGGTAGGATGGTGGTTGTGAGGATGAGTATAGAGGGCTATCCTTAATGTTTATACTCAGTCTGATTGCATGTGGTAAAGGCTTCTCCGTGTCTGAAACAGCTCCCTTGGGTAACATACACACCGTGAGTGCTTTTCTTCGCTACCTAACAGTCAAGGATGGCAAGCGAGCAGGGACAAACGGTACTGTGTGACTTTGGTTCCACCGGTTTGATCGATATCAGTAACGGTGAGAAAGTTGGAGAATTAAAATAAAGATGTCTAGAAACCGCTCCAATTGGTGATCTGTCGCCTAAGAAAGAAGGTAGAGACCAGCTCACAAAGAAATGGTTTATTAACAGCTTGCGCGCAAACACACGTGCTTCGAGATAGAAAAACTGAATCCAAACACCTACGTCTTCCTACCTGTGTGGATGCAACCAAAGAGAGTGGATGCAACATTTAACCTACAGATCTTTTTCAATCCAAACCTGTCTTTTCTGCCTATGGCTAGATCCCCTCTTCTCCATCACTCTTTTACTCTGTGACAAATTGCTCAATATCAGCTTAGTAGCAACATAAATACAGTCCCAGTAACCGTAACAGGGCCTAGGCTACCTTTGTACACCAATGACCAGAGAACGTAACAGAAGACAAACTAACCCAACCAAGAGACTTTATAATGTATAAACTGGTCCTAAGTGCAATAAACTTAAGACCTCTAACCCCTGACCCCTTCACTCTGTCGACTGAAAACGACCTACACATTCAAGTTTTAGGTAGTTTTAAACCCAGTAATGGGCTTTGGGTGTTTATTTTTTTAATATACACTATTTATAATTTTTTTCAGGAGGGGGGCTGTTTCAGACAGAGATGCGCCTTTATTATGACATATCCCCTCCGTGCTCTAGCCTTCCACCCTTCTCATCTCCCGGGTTGATCCTCCCTTTCTTTTTCTTCTCTCCTCCTCTCATATTTGGTGTTGGTTGGTTTTCCTTCTGTCTGTCCTTTCGTCTGTCTGTCATTCCTTCGTTCATTTAGTCTTCGGTGGTTCGCTCGGCGTGTGTTTTTGCCATCGCTTTCGGCACTCTGCTCCCCCCATGAGATTACATGAACTGCATCTGAAAGAGAGAGTCAGAAATAAAGACAGACTACAAGGTTTAACACAAAGAAGACTAGTCAAAGAGGAAGTAAAGGTTGGGCTGGTCAGGCATTTGGGTTGTACCTGAACTATATGGATGGGGCCAATCTGAACTAAATGGTTTGGGGGGGGGGTGGTTTCCTTGGGCTTTAGGGATGGTGACAGAGGTTTGTGGGGTTTAAAGGGGTAATATGGATGTGGTATTATGGTGTACGGTGGTAGGGCTGAAGAAATGGTGCGTGGTTACCTGGGCTCCAGGCATGGGGGCGAAGGGATTGGTGGGTCTGAGTACAGGCTGGTTATACATCATGGGCTGGGGGGCCATCAACTGTACACTCCCCATCTGACCCATTTGAGGGGGGACCTGAGAGAGGGAGAAACATTTTTCCAGTACTCAAGTATGTCGTCTCTTTGTTGGTTACACTTCTTTTTTTTTGACTGCTAGACCACAGTAATTATTTTAGGACAATACATCTAGGTTATACACGTGATGTTGAATGTGTCCTGTTGCGTGTGAGCACTGACCATTCCATACATAGGCACTTGCGGCGTCGTCATTGGGAATGTCATAGGAGCTGGAGCCTGTTAGAGAGAGACCTGATTAGCAACTCACAAATAGTGCAGCGGAGAGGCTAAAAGGGGAGTCTATACAGCGAAGGAGGTACAGGTAATGAAATCACAGATGCTCATGGACACCATCACATTCACAACTACAGATAAATAACATGCGTGGAAGTGAGGTTGTAAAAATCAAATTGACTAGAGTAGTGTTCTTTTAACAAATTAGCCTAGTGCAGTATTTTATCAGTTAAGCACCTAAGGAGAACAGTAGCGTGCCTCTCCCTGGTAGAAATAAACACTAGTCTCTAAAGGCAGGTGGCAGTAGGGTGAGGAAATCACTTCAACTACAAGTACAGGGAGGAAGGAAAAAACCCTCTTATCTTTAAAAACAAAACGACAAGTAGGGAAGGAATGCAGGAGGGAGGGAGAGAGCGCACGAAGCTGATACTGACCCAGTGAGTACACTCCCCCTCATGGATTCAAAACAAATAGACCGATGTAAGAAATATGGTGGACACTTCCTTCAGCCATGCTTGCACCAATCAAATGCATGAGGAGTGAGAGTACACTTCACAATGAGTCTACACTTCTGGGTAGAGAATCGTAATAAACACCAGAAGTTGCTCCAAACAGACTAGATAGGCACTGGGTGAAAAGTAGTGCACTCTATAGAGAATAGGCTGCCATTTGGGACATACCCTACTACTTACATAACTGGCATAGAACATCCCATTCTGCATGGCAAGGACGCACAAAGTGCGAGAGAGAGAGAGAGGCAATGAGGAAGGTGAATTAAACGCAGCAGAAACAGGATGAGAGGAATGAGGATGATAACAAAGAACAGAAGATAATTACAGCGAAGAGAACGAGACAGAAAGAGACAGAGGGGAGGACAGGAGGGAGGAAGAGAAGAAGCCAGGGGTTAGTGACAGATTTCCACAGTCAGTCAGTATTGTGGAAGAGATCGGGACGACAATCATCCACTGGCAAGCTCAGCACTCAGTCTTGACTAGCGCACACACTCAGTCTTGACTAGCGCATATCTATTTTACTGGACAATCTCAAAACAGGTTACATAATACACAAACACACACTACCACTCACCATGTGTTGTACAGGCATGGGTGCAGGGGCCATGGGAGCAGGGTTCCAGGCCGTGGTGCTAGTCATAGTCTTGCTCTGCCAGTTGTGTCCCCCAGTTAGCTTCTTCTCTCCAGGCTGACTCCACTGCATGTCTGGCCTGAACACCGGAGCACACAACGACAAAATGCACCGTGCAAAAACACCACACTCGTTAATCAACTGTTACCATGGATATTATGCAGGTGTGGACTTGTTTGACTATACTTGTGAGGACTTCTGGTCCCCACAAGAATAGTAAACGAACAAGATTTGTCCAACTTGGGACATTGTTGGTCCCCACAAGGTCAATGCTATTTCTAAATGGGGTTTAGGTTTAGAAGCAAGAGTTAAGGTTTCAGGAAAACAGGATTTTGAATGATACAGAATTGTGTGGCCCCACAAGGTTAGTTATACAAGCCTGCATGTGTTTTTGAAAAGAGTGTTAAAAATAAAATATATTATTACAATATTGTAGCTCGAGCTCTTCACTAGGTCTCAATGTGTCTTGTTACAGGTTTTAAAAAATCCTGCAGATTTGAATGATGCGGGCAAGTTATTTTAGTTTACATTTATTTTTCAACAGATTTGAGCAGCACAGAAGCTTTTCATCATTGGCTGGGCTTTGAGTCGGCTCGCCCTAGTACAGTAGAGTGGGATGGCAGTCCGCCATAAAGTCTATCGTCTAGGGAAAACCCTGCAGTCAGTCTGTTCCATTGTTGATACAACACATTGTTTTGTCATTAAAAACACGAGTATAACTTCCATTCACTAGATACTTATTTTAAGTGTTTCTCATGTCTTGAAGTAGACTGTTTTGAGCAGGGGCTATCTGGGACTGGATAACTATAGGATGCCAGCCCCCCAAAGCCTTCTATTGTCTAGGGAAAAGGCTGAAGTAGTCTGGCACTACATCACTTCCCGACTCAGAGAGACCCACACACGCATGCAGACACACATCACAACTCCGACACTTACTTCTTGGCTGGGGCTCCTCCGAACTGCAGATCTGAGGATGAGAGAGAGCGAGGGATGGTGAGACAGAAAGAGGAGAGCAAGAGAACAAGGAAGTGAGTATGAGAAAGAAGAGAGCAAAAGCATCAGAGGGTTTGAAAAAAAGTGAGCGAGTCTATCTAAAAGACAGTGAGACAGGCAGACAGAACGAGAGAGCCAGCCAGCCCTGGCAGGGGGTAGTGAAGGCTGTTAAACATACAGTAGACTGAGACCAGTGCCTCCCTACTGGGTTCCTCTCTCTGTGTGTCCTCTCCCTTCCCACCAATGGCTCTCAGGCAAGAGCTCTGGCAGATAGGCCATCCGCTACCATTAGGCTGGTCCAACTGTTTCTATTGACATCTCTACCACTAGCAGACATTCACTAGAGGACAAGACCAAGGGTGAGAGAAGAGGGAGGGAGAAATAGTCACATGAGAAGTAAGGAGAAAGCACAAAGCGAAAGAAACCAAAACAAATGGAGGAGGCAGAGGGGAGAAAGAGGCAGGAACAGACAGATGTGAGGATACAAAAGAACAATATATGTTGTCTATACAGTACTCACTGCCAACGAGGTTGGCAAGGGACGAGTCAAGGTCATTGGGCAGCAGCTTGCCTCCTGGGTGCCCTGGATGGGGATGACCAGGGTGGTGCAGGGCCATGGGAGGAGCCTGGTTGTGGCTGGGCACTGTGGGCTTCAGCAGGTCCCCTAGAGCGTCAAACCCTGGAGGAAAGATACAGGGAGACATAGATTTAATTACATTATTCATACTCAGAGATTAGACAAACACAAAGCATGGTCAAGTATCACACACAGATGGGATATGAGGTTAAAAGAAAAGCAGCGCACATGCAGGAAAGATTTGACTCAAGCAAGAGAAAAGAGGACTTGGGAGGCAAGATCAGGCTGTGGGATCACAAACCATCTGTTCAGTATCATGACACGTACAGAAAATAAAAAGGACGTGTTCCCTTTTATTTCTACGCTCAGGGCTCAGTAGCTGTGTCCCGTCTATACACCACATTTCTAGGCTGAGCAGCAGTATTTGTGTTGTGCTGGATTTACATTGCCTTCAGAAATAATTCATATCCCTTGAAAGAATTCAGTTTTGTTTGCTTTACAGCCTGAACTCAAAATGGATTAAATAGATTTTTCCCCCCTCAACCCATTTACACATATAGCCAATAACAAAGTAAAACATGTTTGACATTTTTGCAGTATTCACACCCCTGAGTCAATACTTTGTAGAAGCAACTTTGGCTGCGATTAGAGCTTTGAGTCGTCTTGGGTATGTCTGCATAAGCTCTGCACATCTGGATTTATGGATTTCCTCCCATTCTTCCTTACAGATTACCTCAAGCTCTGTTAAATTAGATGGGGAGCAATCTAAGTCTTTCCACAGATTTTCAATGGGATTCAAGTCTGGGCTTTGGCTGGGCCACTCAAGGACTTTCGCATTCTTGTTCTGAAGCCATTTCAGCGTTGCTTTGGCTGTATGCTTGGGGTCATTGTCCTGTTGGAAAGTAAATCTTCACCCTAGTCTAAGGTCATAAGCACTCTGAAGCAGGCGCTTATCAAAGACTTGGCTATATTTGGTTCCATTCATTGTTCTCTTGATCCATACTAGTCTCTGCCACCGAAAAGCATCCCAATAGCATGATGCTGCCACCCCCATGCTTCACGGTAGGGATGGTGTTAAACATAGCACTTTGTATTCAGCCCAAAGAGTTCAATTTTTGTATCATCATCAGACCACAGACTCTTCTGCCACTCCAGAGGCTTTCACGTGCCTTTTTGCAAACTCCAGGCGTCATGTGCCTTTTTCTCAGGGATGAATTCTGTCTGGCCACTCTCCCATAAAGCCCAGATTGGTGAAGTGCTGTAGAGACTGTTGTCCTTCTGGCAGGTTCTCCCATCTAAGCCAAGGAACTCTGTAGTTCTGTCAGAGAGGTCGTTGGGTTCTTGGTCACCTCCCTGACCAAGGTTGTTCTTGCCTGGTTGTTCAGTTTGTGCCTCGAGGCTGTCTGACCAGCCTGGGTAGTTCTGTATTTTACCCCATTCCCCAATGCTCGTGGAAGCTTTTAACATTCAAGAAATTGTTTTAAACCCTTCCTCAGATATATGCCTTGTCACAATTCTCACCCAGAGCTCTACGGATCGTTACCTGAACTTCATGGTATAGTTTCTGCTCTGACATGCACTGTCAACTGTGGGACCTTATACAGGTGTTTCCTTCAAAATCCAAACAATTTAATTGGCCACAGGTGGACTTCATCCTTGAGATGTCACTACAACATGATTGATTAAAGGTAATTGGAGGCACCTGAGCTCAATTTGGAGTGTCATAGCAAAGGGGTGTGAATAATTAAATATTTCTGTATTTCATTTAATACATTTGCAAAACATTCATTGTGGGGCATTGTGTGTAGATGGGTTAGAAAATAGATTTAATCCATTTTGAATTCAGTCCGTAACAACAATGTGGAATAAGTCATCGGGTATGAATACTTCCTGAAGGCACTGTAGTTCCTTGTGGCTGACATGTTGTGGAGTCATTATGCTGACGGATTATATTAATTCCATATCTAGACTAAAACAGTAGATGTGCCCTGTCTACTCCTTCAGTTTCTAGTCAGCCTCAGTAGCAGTATTATGAGAAATGGGTGTTTGTTCCATTCCTTCCATTTCTAGGCTCAGCAGCAGTAGCTATATTTGTGTTATGATGGATTTATGTGCTTGTGGTGTCATGTTGTTGAGTCATTACACTTATTGAGGCTGTACTGTAGGCTGACCGGTGCGTGTGTGGTATACTACTCTATTACTGTACAGGGCTGATTGGTCTGGTTACACTGCATGGCTCCATCCCAAATGGCACACTATTCCTTATATAGTGCACTACTTTTGACCAAGGCCCACAGGCTGCCATTTGGGATGCAGTCATGGAGTATTTCACTGTGCAAACATTACATTAGTACCACAATGGTCTGTCAACAATCATTCTAAAAATGGGAACACATTGCCCTCAACTAGGAGAGCGGTAGGAAAAGGGATGGTGGAGGGAGGGAGGGAGGGGGGAACAGAGAAGGGAGAGAGGAAAGAGACAAATAGGGGCAATCAGAATGTGTGACAGAAGAGGAAGACCGATCGAAGGAGGGCAAGACAAAGTAGCGTGGGGGAGAAAAAAAGACAGGGAGCACAACAGAGTTGCACAGACAGCTGCCACCTCTCATCACTCCTTATCCTCCCATCACAGGAAAAAAAGTGAGGAAGCGAAAACAAAAAAAAGGACAAATAATATTTGTCTAAGAAGCGATGTCTAGCTTCTGGACATTGTGCTGACATAGCTATGCGTCCCAAATGTAACTCTATTCCCTATGTAGGGCACTACTTTTGACCTGAGCCCATACTACCATAGTGCACTACTTTTGACCATAGCCCAATGGGGAATAGGGTGCCATCTGGCCATAGGCCACATTCATGAAGTAAGAACTTCCTGCTTTGCAAGCAGGAAACAGAAGGGAAGGATCAGAGACAACTAGCACACGGAGGAAGGGAGAGAGAAGGAAAGAATCAGAAAAATAGCCCACTCACCATAACATACAGATCAGAGGGCAGGAAAGAAAGAAAAATCTAGTTTTACAAAGAAAGATGAGTTAACTATTAAGCTAATTGTTTGGAAAGGCTGAGAATGGAGGGAGTAGAGGACAGATGAGGGAAAGAGATGGAGGAGAACAGATGGAAAGGTACCACCTCAGTGCCTCCAAAGAGATGGATTGTCTGTGTAGAGTGTGGGACTGTGTGGACGACAACAAATGGATGAGTGACAGGCGATTAGGAACGGACTGAGATGACAAGCCACGCACACAGAGAAAGAAAGAGATGAGTTACAAACAGATGGAATGGAGTGAGATCCCCACCAGGAAATTCCTACTGAAGGCTTTAAAAACACACAAATGGAAACTGTGGTAGCAGAAACCCCAGGCCTAAAGGATTAGCTGGCCCATAGCAAAAACCCAACCAGAAATCTAAACCAGAGCCTGTATCCATAAAGCATCTCAGAGTAAGATTGCTGATATGGTATATGTCCATATAATTGTGTTCATTAGGATCTAAAAAGGAAAAACTGATCCTAGATCAGTACACCTACTCTAAGACGATTTGTGGATACAAGCCCAAGCCTGAAAAGGTTGATTTACTTAGCGGGCCATTAGCAAAACCAAATCAGAGATATGAACCAGCACTAAAAGTAATTGATTATAGTTGTTATAGGGGAGCAGTAAGCTAAGCCAGAGGTTGTTTAGTAGGTTTATTTAGGGTTGTCTGTGTCCGAAATGGCACCCTATATAGTGCCCTATGGGCCCTGGTGAAAAGTAGTGTACTATAAAGGGAATAGGTTGCCATTTGGGACGTAGCCGTTGTGTCTCTTTACCATCGGTGGCAGGCTGTACGTCGTAATTGGCCTGTCTTCTAGCCCCGCCCCCGAAAACAGCATCAAAATCTACACTCATGGAGGACTCAGCTGTCTCAGCAGCACCTAGGGGACAAAGGTCATAAAGGCTACATATTACTATTGTAAAGTTTCTATTCAACTTCTGGGTTGGTTGGTATCGGTGTCTGTCGAACCATATGTTCTTTAAATTAATATTTATTGGACAAAATGTTAAACAATATTTCAGCCGTGTCGGTGCTTCTAGCGGATGAGAAAGTCATGGCTGAATGGATGGACGATAAGTGGATGAAACAAGTGAATTAACTGATGGATGAACGAACACATGAATGGCTGAAGACATGAAGAGAACTCAGAGACACATGAGCATGAATTTTTACAGTTGAAAAGCCACCTGACTTTAAAGACAGAGGCTTGTCAGAACACACATGTTAACTGAAACTTGTGTCGTGTGTGTGACATAATACACAGCTAATCAACACAATACATCTCTGCCCCGGATCTGAACCTGAAGTTCAGGAGGTTAAGTAGATAAAAACTGTGTGTGTGAATTTCCATGTGTATATTGCATGCACGTGTGTGTCCAAATGTGTTTGTGACCTACCTCCCCAGGCACTGGTGGCTGTAGAGATCGAGGGAGTGCTCTGGACAGCAGGTAGGAAAGCTGGCTGCAGGTCAAATAGATCACTACTGAGGTTGGGCATGCTAGAGAGAAATAAGACGAGACAGGGAAGAGGGAAAGAAAATCAATGAGTAAATAAATGTGATTCAAATTGCCCCTATATGCCCAAACAATCAACAACTGAAGGGTTAGTTCAGGTGAAATCTATATATTTCGGTGGAATTTACCTTACATTGAGTTGTGCATTAAGGCCCAGTGACAGAATGCACAATAATCAATGTTATGCCACAGATAGTATCATCAAAATTCATGAATGTAAACAACCAAACCAATGTTCGCAAGCTGTAACCTGCTCAAAAACACTTCAAAACCAAGTTCGGTAGTTGGTGGAGTTCACAATTTTCTAACATACACACTGCTGAAATAGTCGCTGGATTTGTGAGGCTACATTTCCTCATGTAGTCTCTCTGTTTCTGTTTGCTGTAACATGGACAATAAAGTTGTATATACCATTGGGCACTCACAGGTGGCTTGATGGCACTATCAGAGCAATGGAATATACAGATATTCAGCATTGAGATATTACTAGAAAAGTAACATTCTTGCGGGGAAGAACATGGACAGGTTCTTTACGAGTATCGACGCTACGTGTTTGTGTTTTTGAGGCAGTTTTGCTAACATCGGTACACCTGTTAACATTAATGAATTTTGACAATGCTAATATGGTAACTTCTGGCTTGAGAAACAACTCAAGGTAAGGGTAATTCCACTGAAATATAGATTGCCTCAACAATCCCTTTAAGTCAACAAAACAAACTGATACCAACCTTTGAACCCCCCCAAACAAAAAAAATCACAGAGAGAATCTATAATCAAAAGAATCAACATAAATCTGAATAGAATAATTGAATCATACCTTTATAACACTAGATAACCTCCTTCAACCTGTAGTAACCATGTTATAACAGTAGTACCTGTTGGTGGAGGGTGCACTGAATAGCTCCATGCCTTGATTGGTGTTGTGGTGGTTGTTGTTGACACTGCCCATAGACTGTGTACTTGGGGAGGCAGATGGAGTGGACATGCCAATCTCCTTCAGACGCTGGTCCTGGAGAAACAAAGAAAAACACACACAGTTACCAAACAAAGTTGGTTACGACTGAGGGATTCATGCTTGACACAGACTGAGCAGCGTCAGACTGAGCAGGCTCCAAATCAGTCTTGGGGCGCTGCGCAGTGGTGGCCTGCAGCGTTTGTTCCAGGTTCGTTGTTTAAACTCGTCCGTTTTTGTTGCTTTGCTTTTAGTAGTTTAATAGTGTTTTATGTTGCATCGGATTACTGATTAAGCTACGGTAGAGGGACATGAAGTGCGTACAGTGGATAATTCTCCTACTTGGATGACTTTTGCTGGTACCTGAAACAGCACGCGAATCTACGAAAAAGTCGGTGGCACCACACATCCGCTACTGCAGAAACTAAATCTTTTACAATGTAATAACTCACGTTCGGGAGAACCAATCAAAGGGGACATACCTGCAGAGATCGTGAGACACAACAACCTGGGTGAAGGACTACTAAGAAGGAAGAGGAAAAGGCGGTATAATGCAGAGGAACAAAAACAAAGATTCCGCTTCCAACTACCCTGCTCTCCATGGTCCAATCGGGGAAAATGGACGAATTACGGGCAAACTCACGGTATCGATATGAATACAGGGAGGCCTGTGTGATGGCCTTCTCTGAAACTTGGCTGTCGGAGGCGGTGCCCGACTGAAGTCACCCCTGACAGATTCTCGATCACTCGTATGGACAGAGACAGTGAAGCTACTGGTAAGGAGCACGGAGGTGCTCCTGTTCTGCTAAATGAAAGATGGTGTAAAACTACAATTGTCAGGAAAAAAATATGCACCCCTGTTATAGAGCTGTTGTCAGTGTCACTACGCCCCTTCTACCTCCCCCATGAATTCCCCCAGCTTTTTCTGACAGTTGTTTATATCCATCCAAGAGCAAACAGTGTCAAAGCAGCTGACATTTTTAACCTCGATCAAGAGCTTGATGCTGTATGTGACTAGTCTAACAACGAAAAATAAGATTTGTCACGGCTCGGTCCCCAAAGCGTATTCATCCTTGGCCAGACCTCCACTGCATGGATCAGATCATAACACTGTTTTTCTACAACCAACTTATAGACAGACGGTGGTGGAAAAACAAATACAGGTGTGGGACAATGACAGTATTGATCAATTGCAGTGATGCTTTGTTTGTACCACCTGGAGTGTATTTGAAGAATCATCAGCTGATCTGAACGAGATGACTAACGTAATATCTGGCTATATTGAATTCTGTGTTAATTTGGTGAGCCCCAAAAAAACATGTAAGATATTTCCAAACAACAAACCATTGGTGACCAAAGAATCGAAAGTGGTGCTTAATAGGAAGAAACAAGTGTTTGCCTCCGGGAACAGAGAGAGGGGAACAAAGAGATTTAAAAAATGCGAGATGCCAGTACAGAGATAAGGTGGAGATAATGTTTCAGGGAGACTCTCGGTCTGCCTGGTTGGGCATTAAGAATATGGCAAACACCCCCTTCAAAAAGGTAGGCAACGCATCGATCCCTGCCTGGCCGAGAGGGTGTGCCTCTACAGCCAATGAACTAAACAAGTTCTTCACCCGCTTTGAAACAGGGGTTGCCACCGCTCCCCTGGCCTGTCTGGAGGAGGATGTCATGGCAACCAAGAGCATGAATGTCAGACTTTAAGGACCCGCGGACACCCTGTTTTCAGGCAGTTAAATCTGAATAGGCCAAGGGTATAATGTAGGGCTCCCGAGTGGCGCAGTGGTCTAAGGCACTGCTTCTCAGTGCTTGAGGCGTCCCTGCAGACACCCTGGTTCGAATCCAGTCTATCACAACCGGCCATGATTGGGAGTCCCATAGGGTGGCGCACAATTGGCCCAGCGTCGTCCGGGTTTAGCCGGTGTAGGCCGTCATAGTAAATACGAATTTGTTCTTAAAACTGACTTGCCAAGTTAAATAAAGGTAAGTTAAAAATGTAAATGTAATTTTGTGCAGAAATGTAATTTGTTGTAATGATGTAGTAACATATTTATCTCCCTGTCCACCAGTGTAGTGGTGGTTAGTGTAGCTGTGTAAAATTATGCATCGGTGTAGTATCATTTTTAGCATTAGTGTAATGGTGTGTTACCTGTACCTTGAGGGCCTGCAGTCTGGCCTGCTCCTCCTCTAAGGCCTGCTGTCTCTCCTTCTCGTCCATGCGGCTGAATGACATGCCTGTATTGGACAGAGACGACACAGCACTGGACAGTGTGGACGCTCTATGGAGAGGACAGAGGCAAGAACAGAGGTATTAGGAGGGGACATGTCTTTCCTATGTGTGCTTCTTAAACAAGTTTTACGATAATGTATATCACCAAGTGTTCATTGTCTCGCCAGTCCAGTACCTTGTATCAGCGGTGAGTTCCTTGGTCTTTTTCCCCTCCAGAGAGGCTAGGTGCTGCTCCAGAGCCTCCAGGAGACTACTAGGAGCCTGGAAGGAGGAGAAGCAGAGAAAACAGAAGAGGGGAGGGGAGTGAGAGACAGAACCAGCTCTTCCTCTCTTTCACATGACATGACGCACTCATTCACTTCACACGTCACACACATCAATAAACACACGCGCACACGGTTGTTAGTCCCAGAGGTCTACCCACAATGCATCAAATTCCTAGAATAGAACTACATCTTCGGACCAAATGGCACTATATAGGGAATAGGTCGCTCAGTATTAGTAGGTTAATAATAACAAGTTTCAGCAAACAGAAAAACGAGGAGAGAACAGAGGGAAGGTAGCAGAGGTTGAGAAACATGCACATAAACCCCGTTCTGTCCTGTCTGGTTTGTGCCAACATATAAACATCCTGAGAGGGCATAGCCTAGTGGGCAAGGCTGGCGCTTTGGCTTTCACTAAGGGCGCGTCCCAAATGGCACCCTACGCACTACAAGTAGTGCACTAGATAGAGATTTGGGTGCTATTTGAGACCCATTCCAAGAGAAAATGAATTCAAATGGCACCTTATTCCCCGTGTGGTGCCGCACTTTTGACCTACGGTGACATCAAGGCGAACGATCAATGCGGCTGTGGTCAAAAGTAGACTATCTTTAGATTGTTTAGAGACCAAATCAGACATCAATAATATTAGCAGACACACACACACACACACAGTTCTATTCCCTCTTACAAAGAAAGCACAGAAGTTAAAAACAGACTGAGCATGGAACTCTGACTGAACCCTGTACGTATTCCCCAAACATTCCACTCGACACACAGAGAGGAAAGAAAGTGAGGTAGAGAGAACAAAAGAGCAAAGTAAAAGAAGAGGGAATAGTTTCGTTTCCCCCTTTTTGATCGCTAGTTATCCCCCGACAATCTTTCAAAACAAGATGTGCTTTGAAGTTTGAAGACAGAAATCTTTTCAAGTCATAGCTACAACTACGATGATGCATTCATGTGATAATCAAGGGGTCAAATATAGTTTAAATGAATATGTTAAAAATCCCTAAAATGCTTTCTTTATCATAGGCCTGTCTGTCTGTCTGAATGGTGGGAGGAGAGGAATACGTTTCTCATAATTCATTCATATGGTTGACCTTTCTCCCCCCCTCCCCGGGCCAAAGTGTGTCTGCACTCATGCATGTCTACGTGTGCGCACGTGCGTGTAGGAAGGGACAAGGCTACATGCGTGCGTGTGAGGGAGCGAGCGAGGGCTACATGCAAACCAGGGTGGGTAGGTCAAGATGTCAGAGAACACAAGCTATGGCGAGTCAACAATTTGTAAAACTCTGTGTATACTGTATGGGGAGGGGAGATGCAGTATAGTTTCAAGTTTGAATGTTTCGTGCACAGTGAAATGCCTTTAGTGGGAGGGATGCTAGGGTTAAAAGCATTACAGTAAGTAACCCACCACCTACAATGCATGATCCTTTAATGGTCTGTGGAGGAGAATGATAAAGGAACTATTTTAAATGGTATACTGGGAATGGGAATTATGTATCACTCAAAATCCAATATTTCCGTTTGCATCACTATCAAGCTTGGTGCCTTAAGTTATTGGTATTTATATAGCCAGTTAAATACTTTCTTTACAAGTGCCTATTTGGGCCTGCAGTGTAAATAATAATTTGAAAAATAAATACTAAATCAATTGAACCAACAGATTCATAGGGAAAGTATAAGACAGGGTAACTTGTTAAGAGTTTGACAAAGAGAAAAATGAGTGAATGATTGAGTACAGAGAAAAGAGCGAGAGAGACCGAAGGAGAGAGGGAGCGAATATGTACAGTAAGAGAGAGGCTGTCGGCTGTAACATGAACGAATAGATGGATGAAAGCATGTTGGTGGAGCCAGAAGAGGAGAGAGATGAAAAATGTACCACTGACCTGTGAGAGATCGGGGATATCACCCTGATCTATTCCAACTTGCTGTGGTCACAAAGACCGAACGAAAACCAAACAAACGGGCCAACGGAAAAAACAACGGGGGAAAGAAAATAAATAAATAAAGGAATCATTACTCCCATGCAGTGACTACTGTGGGTGAGTCCAAATAACCTCTCGTTCTTCCTGAAGTGTGCACTCGTACACCACTCCTCAAAAATATATAAGCATTAGATTGGTGTAGGCATGGGCTGAAGGGTGTTTCCATATACCAGTCATTTCCTTTCAAATCCATAAAGGGAAGCGAACAAGTGCACACTTAATGAGAAATATCAGATTATTGGGACACAACCTCTAAACAACTGAAATAAACAAGGGTCTATATCAAAAATGCTGACAACTGGATCGATGAATATGATTGGACAATGTTGAGTATGTCTCGTGAGTGACCAATGAGAGACAAGACATGGTGTGGGTGTGGCAAATGAATGGCAAGCAATTGAACAGACATTTAAAAAGCCCCAAAAACATTGAAATAACGTGAAGCTTGAGGCCAAAACATTGGAACAGTGAAAGTGTACACCAATTGCACAGCCTTAAAATGTCATTAAAAAAAATTGATTACATTTGATGATTTCTTTACCGATCTACACAAGAAAAATAAAATTTTCCAATTTAATAAAAAATAAGATGTAATGAATGCTTGGTGGAAGCAACTTTGGAAGCCATTACAGCAGTGAATATGTTAGAACAAGACTACCAACTTTGCACAACTGTTAGGGGATCATATGTTCATTGATTGTCATAATTGCACAAGCTCAGTAAATTTGGTTGAGAATCTTTAACAGACAGCAATCTTAAAACTGTGTGTGTGTGTGTGTGTGTGTGTGTGTGTGTGTGTGTGTGCATGATGTCTATCTTTATGTGTGTGGGTAAGATGACGTAATACACTGCTCAAAAAAATAAAGGGAACACTTAAACAACACAATGTAACTCCAAGTCAATCACACTTCTGTGAAATCAAACTGTTCACTTAGGAAGCAACACTGATTGACAATACATTTCACATGCTGTTGTGCAAATGGAATAGACAACTGGTAGAAATTATAGGCAATTAGCAAGACACCCCCAATAAAGGAGTGGTTCTACAGGTGGTGACTACAGACCACTTCTCAGTTCCTATGCTTCCTGGCTGATGTTTTGGTCACTTTTGAATGCTGGCGGTGCTTTCTCTCTAGTGGTAGCATGAGTCTATAACCCACACAAGTGGCTCAGGTAGTGCAGCTCATCTAGGATGGCACATCAATGCGAGCTGTGGCAAGAAGGTTTGCTGTGTCTGTCAGCGTAGTGTCCAGAGCATGGAGGCGCTACCAGGAGACAGGCCAGTACATCAGGAGATGTGGAGGAGGCCGTAGGAGGGCAACAACCCAGCAGCAGGACCGCTACCTCCTCCTTTGTGCAAGGAGGAGCACTGCAAAATTACCTCCAGCAGGCCACAAATGTGCATGTGTCTGCTCAAACGGTCAGAAACAGACTCCATGAGGGTGGTATGAGGGCCCGACGTCCACAGGTGTGGCTTGTGCTTACAGCCCAACACCGTGCAGGACGTTTGGCATTTGCCAGAAAACACCAAGACTGGCAAATTCGCCACTGGCGCCCTGTGCTCTTCACAGATGAAAGCAGGTTCACACTGAGCACATGTGACAGACGTGACAGAGTCTGGAGACGCCGTGGAGAACGTTCTGCTGCCTGCAACATCCTCCAGCATGACAGGTTTGGCGGTGGGTCAGTCATGGTGTGGGGTGGCATTTCTTTGGGGGGGCGCACAGCAGAGGTAGCCTGACTGCCATTAGGTACAGAGATAAGATCCTCAGACCCCTTGTGAGACCATATGCTGGTGCGGTTGGCACTGGGTTTCTCCTAATGCAAGACAATGCTAGAGCTCATGTGGCTGGAGTGTGTCAGCAGTTCCTGCAAGAGGAAGTCATTGATGCTATGGACTGGCCAGCCCGTTCCCCAGACCTGAATCCAATTGAGCACATCTGGGACATCATGTCTCGCTCCATTCACCAATGCCAAGTTGCACCACAGACTGTCCAGGAGTTGGCAGATGCTTTAGTCCAGGTCTGGGAGGAGATCCCTCAGGAGACCATTCGCCCCATCATCAGGAGCATGCCCAGGCGTTGTAGGGAGGTCATACAGGCACGTGGAGGCCACACACACACTACTGAGCCTCATTTTGACTTGTTTTAAGGACATTACATCAAAGTTGGATCAGCCTGTAGTGTGGTTTTCCACTTTAATTTTGTGTGACTCCAAATCCAAGACCTCCATGGGTTGATAAATTTGATTTCCATTGATAATTTTTGTTTGATTTTGTAGTCAGCACATTCAACTATGTAAAGAAAAAAGTATTTAATAAGAATATTTCATTCATTCAGATCTAGGATGTTTTATTTTAGTGTTC